>NC_138992.1:52597548-52837548 GCF_964341445.2 Mesoplodon mirus
GAGCTGATGACACCTCCCAGAGCTCAAATCCCGTATTTAATGAAGTCTTTCCTAATCTCTTGGCAAGAGAAAGAATAACAATGTTTCCCTAAGTTAACAACATATGAAAGTGGAAGATTATTTTTTATGATGATTTCTACTCAGATATACATATTTTTCTGGGTATAAGTCCAATACATTTAAAAATATTTTACTATCTACCTGTAAATATTGGATATTGATGAAGAATTTCTCTCACCAGCAATATTAATTACATATGAGAAATTTTTATTTTATTTTACAAGTAGGTAAATTATTTATAACCATGGGTCATCCTATATTATTATTATAAGATTAATGTTTACTTCAAATTTCAACTAATATTATGTACGAATTGCTAGAAAGTTGAGTATATGTTCTTAAATATTCTGTCAAATTCTTGGCACCTCATGGAACCTGGCATATTAAAGATAAAATTGCAATAGTGCTTTACTTTGACACTTTTATTTGAATTATATGTGAGTCATGTTTGGTTACTAAATGGAAATGGAAAAGCTTTATTTATACCCTACTTAGAAAATGTAACAGCAATCAACTTCTATATCAAACTACTTTCCCATTCAAAATTGTTTCCATTTACTTTAAGTGTGCTTTCATTCATTCACTCATTTGTTCATTCATTCACTAAGCATGTAATGAATATCTACTTAAAACTGAATACTAGGAGGGCACATAGGAACCTGTGGCTAATGCTTTCTTGCAAGGGAGAGTAAAAGTAAGAGAGCTGTTTATAAGAGAATTTTCAGGTTGTGAAGAAGATGAATGGGGTAGCTCTGTAAAGGCAAAATAGTAATGAAACAACTGGAATAGCATAAGGCATGAGAAGACCTTGGGTAGAAGATGGTAAGGTATATGTGTAAGATGATCCATAATTCAAGAGGTAAGTTCCATACCTTGAAACTTAATAACCATTTGTTTTTCCTGTTCTTTTATCAGTAGCAACTGATTTAGGGCATTGATATGAGGAGTAGAGGGTAGTAATTTTTTTTGTGTGTGGTACGAGGGGCTCTTACTGTTGTGGCCTCTCCCATTGCGGAGCACAGGTTCCAGATGCACAGGCTCAGTGGCCATGGCTCATGGGCCCAGCCACTCCACGGCATGTGGGATCTTCCTGGACCGGGACACGAACCCGTGTCCCCTGCATCGGCAGGCGGACTCTCAACCACTGCGCCACCAGGGAAGCACCAAGAGTAGCAATTTTTATGGTCCTTTCTCCTCCTCCCCTCCCCCTGCTCCTCCTACTCCTCCTTCTTCTTCTTCAGAAATACATTGCTTGCATCCATGTGGAGAATGCAGATGAGTTGAGGACACTGGTGTAAAAGAGAAAAACCTGCTGGAGAACTCTCAAAAGGAGTAAAGCAAGGAGATTCTGGGATGACGGTAACTAGACTATAGGCCTTTTCCCTAGTCTCTCAGTTCTTTTCTATTTTCTTCTCCTGATAAAATCACGAAGCCTCAGGTTCTGTTTGGAATCTAGCAGAGAGAAGTGGTGTGGGGCTTTTAGCACTGTAGTGGAAATGTGGAAATCTGCCTTTCTCAACACAACAAAGCAAATACTCAGAGATCTGTTAATAAAGTGTGAGGCTAGGATACACTGTGGTTTAGAGTAAAGTGTATCAGAAAAAGAACCAGATCATTTGAGATGAACAAACAAAAACAAACTAGTGAAAGGTATTAAATGTTCTGACAAGTGAGAGGAAAACTAAGAAGGATAATGTAGTCTTTGAGGCAAAATAATTGTTGATCCAGAAGAAATTGTCACTTGCTACTTAAAGGGAAAAGAGGGTGGGAACAAGAAAGCACCATGGAATTCAGGAAATAGGACATTGTGTCAGACTGTGAAAGGAAATCTTCCAATAGAGAGGCAGACACTACATTGATATTGAAGCAATTGAAAGATGAGAAAATGGAAAGAATGAATATATATTATTTCAATAAATTTGAAAGTAAAGTGAAAGTGGTAGTTAAGTTGCTCCTAAAGAGGACAAAGAATAGAGAGATGTTGAATTTTTACATGGGGGAGATTGGAACATGTTGCAAGGTAAGAGGTGAGAGAAAAAAGGTAGAAATGTATGAAAATGGTTACTTAATTGCTTGGATTTACAAGAATTAAACCTCAAAATTCTAAGTTTGTAAATTCCATAAACCTCACTCTTCAATACCCCATGCACAATGGATGAAGGCAATAAAGAGTGTATATACTTGTTATGAAGGGAAAATATGTACTGAAAATAATCTCTTCTAAAAACATGTGTGTTTGTGTTTATGTGTGTATGTTTGTGTGTTTCTCCTCAGAATTTTTTAAATACAATTTGTAGTGACTTCATAATGATCTTGGATATTGTAATGTAAAGTATTAGAATATTGTCAAATTTCATACATGCAAGTTTCATCTTTAAGTTAGGTAAGTTTTTTTTTTTCTTTTTTTCTAAGTACAGACATGAACCATTGTATTGGATCTGTGAAAGATTTCCTATTAATTTCTCATATTTGACTGGAGAGAAATGTTTCATTTCCACTTGACAGTAAAAGTTTTTCAAGTGAAACATACATATGCTTTTAAAAAAATCAATTTTCACCTTTTCTCAAAGAGAATGGAAGTAATGTTCAGATTTTATTTTATGGGAGAATATTTTTCACCCACTGCTTAGTGATTGACTCATAATAAATGGTAAGCACAGCTTAAATTTATATTTCCTAACATAAGCTGACTGAAAGGTACTAAAAAACAGGCTGAGTGAACATTGTCTCCCCATGCCACCTATATATGTCAAAAAGTATTTTTATTATATTTGATGCACAGACTGAAAGTGTAAACTTAATGCTTATGTTCTTTCACAAAGTGAAATCTGTTAAACTTCTTCAATAATCATATTGTTCATCAACTTTATATGAGTTTAACATGTGATAAACTCTTCATTTGTAACTGAATTTTTACCTGTGATTGATGGATTTGCTATTCAGCTTAATGAAATCTTCCTTATATTGAAAGAAAAAAATGTACTTAATAGCATTATCCCCAATTCTCTAACTTCCTATCATTCTTCAAATTATATCATTGAAAAATTAAGGACTGTCTCTTCTTTCCCCTGAGGTTTGAAAGAGTTCCCTTAATGGAAGCTAGATTTTTTTTTTGTCAATAACAAATAATTAATTGATGGGTTGTGTTTGGGGGAAAGCAAATCAAACACAATATATTTCATTTATTTATTTATTTTGTTTAGTTTTTTACTGTTTTAGAAATAGTTACAAATAAATTATGAATATTATATAAAAAACAACAAATACATTGTGTGTTGAATTCTTTTCTTCTCCTCACCTCAGTGAACCCAAGTGCAGGATGATAGGGGCAAAAAGGGCAAACCAAGCAGAAGGTTTATTTATAGCTCTGACCCTCCTACCTGGAGCAATTCTTGCTCCCTGATTTTCTGAATTCCACTTTAAGCAGCCATCTTGTGGAGTACATTAGGCTATAAGTTGTTTAAATTACTATAGGATGTATTACTTAACGCTAACTTTAATGAGAGTCAATGCTATAAGAATAGGTCATCAAGATGCAAAATTTTCTGCTTTATCTGAAGCTTGTAGGTACAAATTCATATTTTAAATAATTATTCAGGAACATGTTTTTCTTTCATGATGTCATTCTCTCTGTACACTGCATACTACTCTTAAATTCCTTCTCATATCTTCTCCCAATGTAAAGCTCTCTCATTGTTGTTTATTCAACTTCCTGTGGTTTTCTCACTATACAGAAATCACTGGAATATCAGACCTATTACCAGGACCACCAGAAGTAGAACATGTCCACTGCAGGTTGATATAGTTAAAGATCAACTCTACCTGGTCATATCTCCCTATACCATTGACCATCGCTTTAGCATCCTGGGAAAATAATATATATGAACCCATCTCCCAGTTCTGAAGATTTTATCTCCTTGTTTTGTCTCTATCACCTTAAGTTCTGTTTCTTCCTGTTCTCCAGTTTTTAGTGCTCTACACATTGTTTTCTGGTTTTGCCACTTTAACTGGCTAATTCTAGTAGCCAATCTTAGTGTGCTTTCACCTCCTTCTCTATGACAAGCTCTTCTCAGGTCAATACTGCCTACTTATCCCCATATACCAAATATATATCTCTGATGAACTGTAACAGAACATTGTAAAAATAAAGTTCAAAATAGTATGGCAAATATTAGTCTAATACAGAAGAAAATAAAAAAGATGAAAAGGAAGAGAAAGAATATATCTTCCAGAATCTTGTGATATGGTTAGTACCTGGAGCTCCATGGATAGATTATATTTTAGGAAAGGACAAATCAATTTGTGGGCTTTCTATAAAAGGTTATAATATTCAGTGAGAAATAAAGTAATTATTAAGGAATATGGAGAAATAACACTATATTTTGAAAACATAGGACTGGCAGATGAACTTTCATACCACAGAATCCTGAATTAGGACAATACATTGTAGAATTGCTTGTAAGTGAACCTAGTGGCCTTTAACATAGATTAGAATATAACCAATGTAAGTGTTCAGTATTTTGGTGACTGTCTGGCAGACACTCAACAACCAATGATCTGGATCTATGACTATTTAACTCATTTATTTTTTAAGTATTTGTATAATTATTCTGACGTAGGGAAACTATAACTTTGTATAATAACAAACATTTAGCTGCCTACTAGGTTCCAAGCATTGTGTAAGACACTAGAAATGACAGGTGGGTTTCTAGTTTTTCTAAGAATTATAATTATTATCTGTCTGCCTCAGAATAGTTGAGTAAGACAGTTTTCCATCAAGGCAGAAAATGATAAATACCTATATACTCACATTTAGGCACCCATGTACCTTGAAAAATATGTATGAATTGCTGATAACTCTTTTAAAAACTATGGTCTACTGATAAATCATAATGTCATTTGTTAGACTATTAAGTTCAATCCTTGAAATATCATATAAAACAATGTCCTCTTCCTCTTTGATGACTCATAATCCCTTAGTTTAACCATATGATAAGAGAATAATCATTTAATCCCATAGTATGATTAGTGTTACTTTTTTTTTTTTTTTTTTTTGCGGTATGCAGGCCTCTCACTGTCATGGCCTCTCCTGTTGCGAAGCACAGGCTCTGGATGCACAATGCTCAACTGCCACACCACCAGGGAAGCCCAGTGTTACCTTTAAAAAAAAATTTTTTTTTTTGGTTAATTCTGGGAATTTTGTATCTTTTTAAAAAAAGTATAATCCTGGGGCTTCCCTGGTGGCGCAGTGGTTGAGAGTCTGCCTGCCGATGCAGGGGACACGGGTTCATGCCCTGGTCCGGGAAGATCCCACATGCTGTGGAGCGGTTAGGCCCGTGAGCCATGGCTTCTGAGCCTGCGTGTCCGGAACCTGTGCCCCACAATGGGAGAGGCCACGACAGTGAGAGGCCTGCGTACCGCAAAAAAAAAAAAAAAAAAAAAAAAAAAATATATATATATATATATATATATATATATATATATATATATATAAATAATCCTTCCTTCACCACACTAACCTTGCTTTCTCTTCTTCTAGAAAATATTTTACTGAGAAATTGATGCTACATTTTTATATTCTCTTTTTTTTTTTTTTTTTTTTTATGTTATGCAAGGCTCTCACTGCTGTGGCCTCTCCCACTGCAGAGCACAGGCTCTGGATGTCCAGGCTCATTGGCCACAGCTCACAGGCCCAGCCGCTCCATGGCATATGGGATCCTCCTGGACAGGGGCACAAATCCATGTCCCCTGCATCGGCAGGCAGACTCTCAACCACTGTGCCACCAGGGAAGCCCTCCTCTATGTTTGTTATATATGTTATATATTTTTATTCCTTTCTGCTTCCCACTTGAAATTCCTCAGTCTGATTACCTACCTCACAGATGTGCTCTTTTGATATTTATACTACTACTTATTCAATTTTGGGTACTTTATTTTAAATAACTTTCCATATTATCTTGATCTTCTAAAAATATTTCTTATTCTTGTTTGATATTAATAACATTTCCTCTATTTCCTTACATTTTTATTACATTTATTTCTAATTCTAGGTCTTTTCTTTCCTCTAATTTTGGTTCACTTGATATATGTTCTCCATTGTGCTGATTTTCTTTTGAACAACTTTTCTGGGATAGTATTACCCTTCAAATATCTTTTTATTGGCCTGTAAATTCAGTTTCTCCTGGGAAAATTTTCTACTGTACCTGGTAATGTGTCTCATGGAAAGATTTAAAATGAGATCCTTGTCTTTATTAGTCAAAATGATTTGAGAAAAAGAATTGATATGAATCTCTGGATAGAGAGGCTTGTGTGTCACAAAATCACTACAAATCATTCTTCTTTGTTGCCAACCCAGGCATATCCTTCATTCCATATGTCACTGAGCAAACTTTGGTAGAAGCAACATTTGGAAGAAGAAGTAACTCAGAGTTTTTTTTTTTATCTTCATTCACAAAAGATATTTTTTCTGAGTATAGAATTTAGTTAGACAGACTTTTGTTCTTATTATCAGTACTTTTAAGATGCTATTACATTGTCTTCTACTTGCATAAAATATAACAAGGAGTATATTGTAATTTTTAGATCTGTTCCTTTCCATATGAAGTTCTTTTTTCTTTTTCTTCTGGATGCTTTTAAAATTTTCTCTTTATCACTAGTTTCAAGCAATTTTATTATGATGTGCCTTGATATTATATTATTTTAATTTCTTCTGATTTGGTTTGTGGAACGTCTAGGATCTATGAGTTTATACTTTCATTGAACTGAGAAATTTTTAATCATCATTGCTAAAATATTTTTTCTGCACTCTCATCCTTCTGAGGCTCCAATTATATATATATATATATATATATATATATATATATATATATATATATATATATATACACACACACATATATATAAATAAATGATACCACTTCATGTTGCCCCATATACATTTCTGTTCATACTTATTCAGTCTTTTTTAACATTTATATATCATTTTCACTGCCTTTAACTTTAATGATATTTTCTTCTGCAGTCTAATCTACTGTTAATCATATATTATATTTTTAATATTATCTCTACAAGCTCCATTTCCATTTAGAAAATTTCTTCCACTATTTTTATCATCAATGCTCTTTTCTTCTTTAAATCTTTATGCTACTTAGATATTGCCCCTCCAATCAGGACTTTAGAACCAAGATATTGTATATTACCAATTTCTTTGGAGAATAGTAGCATTCTATATCCTTGACCTTACTATTTATTTATTTATTTATTTTTAATTTTTTATTTTTGCATTACGCGGGCCTCTCACTGTTGTGGCCTCTCCCCCTTGCAGAGCACAGGCTCCGGATGCACAGGCTCCAGACGCACAGGCCCAGTGGCCATGGCCCACAGGCCCAGCCGCTCCACGGCATGTGGGATCCTCCCAGACCAGGGCACGAACCCGTGTCCCCTGCATCGGCAGGCGGACTCTCAACCACTGCGCCACCAGGGAAGCCCGACCTTACTATTTATAGAAAGATAGATAGCCTTATACACTGTTTAAGGTCCTTATCTACTAAATCTGATATCTCTCACATTTCTGGATCTGTTAATATGAACAGTTTTACTCCTGTTTATAGGCAATAATTACCTGCTTCTCTGTATGCATGATAACTTTAAAATTAGGTGCCAGAAATTGTGCATTTTGTATTCTTTGCTACTGGATTTTGTGATATTTCTTTAAACAGCATTAAGTTTTGGTCTAATGTGCAGTTAAGTAACTCAAATTTTAACTTGGTCCTTTTGATCTTTGTTTAAAATCTTAGTATGGCCAATTCAGAGCAATGTTTATTCTGGGACTAGTTTAGCTTCACTAATAAGATAATACCCTTTTGAGAAATGTATCCAATGCCCCCTGTATTACAAGTTTTCTCCACTCTGGTTGATGGGAGCACTGTCTATTTCCAGTCATTTGTAATGAGCTCTAGAGGTTAGTTGACTTAATGCTTTCCAGTGGTTTTTCCCTTTCTCTTGCATATAGAGATTATTATTCAGCTAAATCCTTGAGAGTATTTGTCTGTAGATATGTGGATCTTTTGCTCTCTGTGTATCTTTCTCTTCAATATGAGTCTGCTCCACAAATTCTAGTTACTTCAGCTTCTCTGAATGCATATATCTCTCTCCTCAACCACGTGAGACTATCAGGCTGTTTTGTTCCACCTCCCTGATACAATTACCTGGAAGTTGCTTTCAGGGATTAAGCCAGGGCAGTTGTCTGGCTCTTCTCTCAGAGACCCCTTCTTTCAAACATCAGAGTTCTTCACTGCTTCTTAGCCAATGTCTGAAAACTATTGTATAATGTATATGTTTCTATCAGTTTACAATGGTAGCACAATTCATCTAGTAGTTAATCACTTATGGATGTATAACTGAGGGTTTTTAGAGAAGTGAGTGTAGGGGTCAATTTTTGGAGGCAACTGATCAATTCTTACCTATAGTTATGAGTTTTTCATGTTAACAAAATTTTGTGCTGATCTTATAATGTCCTCTCACCCGCACTTTAGATCTAGGATATTGCATATATCTAATAGCTGTAATAAAAAATAGATAAATAAAGATTTTTTCAAGCAATGTAGAATAAAAGCAATTCATTAGGGAAGGGAATTTTTTGATGAAGAGAAAATTTTTATTTCAAGGCAATGAAATGGAAAAGCATAGCAAACTAAAACCACCTTTTTCCCAATCTAGCTCTTCCTTCCTGCCACCTTTCCTTCCAGGCTGTACTCATACCTCTAACACCATCTTAGGTGAATCTTCTCAGATTTTCTCACAGTGTTTTATTATCCCTTCATAACCATGTCCACCCTCTTTCAACCATTTTTCTAGGATTAAATTTGGGGAAGGGGGAGGCAGCATTTCCTAGTTTACCATTTGGCAGGAAATTAATGTTTTTTTTTTTTAATATCAAACTTCTTATAATGTCTTTTCCCCAGACCCTTTTTAAAGTCTGAACATTTGTGTCCCCCAAAATTCATATGCTGAAACCCTAACCCTGAAATATGCTGGTATTAGTAGGTGCGTTTTTCGGGATGTGATAGGTCATGAGGGTGAAGCCTTAAGAATGGGATTAGTGTCAAAGTGTCCCAAGAAAACTCCCTCACCCCAGCAGCCATATAAGAAAACAGTGAAAAGTCTGCAACCAGGAAAAGAATCTGACAAAGCTCGCACTCTGATCTTGGACTTCCAGTTTTTAGAACTGTAAGCAATAGACTTTTGTTGTTTATAGGCGACCCAGTCTGTATTACTTTGTTTTATCAGCCTGAATGGACAAAGACCACATTTAACATTCATTTTAACACAAGCCACTATCCACCACTGTAGATTTCTCTAAACCTGCTACTGCATTTTAACTTTATTTCCATAATAGTTTGCAGCCAAGAAAAAGTGGTGGCCAGGCCTTCAATAAAATGGTCTTTTAAGCAGAACACAGAAGGTGATGGTGAGATCTGAGTCTAGACAGGAGATACACTATAGATGCATTACCATATGGACATTAAGAATATAATTTGCTTTTAGGCAATGAGTCTTGTAGGCATTGTTTGAGGGAGAATGATTAAATGGACTCACATTTTATGTAGATATCTCTGGTAAGCAGAATTAAAGCAAAGAGATCAGTTAAGTTGATGAGTGATAAAACCAGGAGTTAATGCAAAGAAGGATGAGAGAATGGGTTTAATTTCTGAAGAATTTTTGGTAACTTCATCTGGATTATTCAATGACAAAATGTGGAAAAACAAGGTACCGCAAAGAGCAAAGAATGGTTTTTGTGTTTCTAGTTTGGGTATTAGGATGGATAAAGGTACTATCATTTGAAGTGGAGAATACAGAAAGATCATCTTTTCATCAGCAAAAAGTACATTTTGTTTGTTGAGTTTAAATATCTCTGGGACATACAGATAGAATCTGAGGTTTGTGGTTGCAGGTGGAAGTTCAGATATATTTTTTAGTTTATTTATGGTGATCTTGTTATCTCATCAGGTATTGTTACCTAATCTTACTCTCTTAAATTGTGTCTAATTTTTAAAGGCTAAAAATAGACAAGAGGTGATTAAATGGTATTAAACAACCAAATTCAAATACTCTATATTTCTGTAATGAAACACCATTGCATATAGGCCAAAATGAAGTTGGCTTAAATTTAATTTTCTTCAGTTGTAAGCATGAGAGCAGGGAGATTTTACTTTTTGGATTCTTAGTTATATGAAGAAAAATTCTGTTTCTCTGAGCATAAAGGGACTCTGCAGTCTTGAAAAACTTGTAATACAGGTCACCAAACAACCTTACTCACCCAAGAGTTCTAATCTTTTCATCTATCAGTCCTTTTATTTTTACTCTCAGGAGAGAGGGAGGTTTACAAATTTGTTAGTCTTTGATTCAACTCTTTGACATGTAAAATGGCCCCAAAAGCAGACAGAAAAAAAATAGAAACCTAGATAACCACACATTGAATAAGAGCATGGGTAATTGGGATAGAGTGTACAATGAAAACAATGGTGTTTACTACATACAGGCATTAAAGTCACGGGTGAGCAGTATTATTGAAAGGTGAGCAAAGCACAGCTCACTTCTTTTCTTCTGCCCTGAGAAAAGCTGATGGCACATAACATAGCTGAAAAGATACAGTGCTCTATTAAGAACACTTCCTAACTTCCTGTCTCTTTAACTTTAGTCCTCACATGGCATACACTTTAGAATAAACCTTATTATGACTTTTCTGACATTGTGACATTACATCTTGCTTCTAGCTGTGTTGACTATCCCAAAAGAATATTTTTGGAGGTAAGATACAACTAGTGGTTCCAGAAACTCTCTCTACATGTAGGCAACACAGATGATAGCTGGAGAAAGGTGGGCCAATAATAGTTTAGCTATATCATCATCTAGGCCTCAGGGATATCTACAAAACTGAGAACCTTATCCATAACTTTGTTTCAGAGGGCTTTGTTAGCTGTAATAACTGAGTTTAAATTGGCCAGGATAAAATATAGATAAGAAGTCTTCTTAGCTAAATGCTTGTGCTCTTTTAATCACAGAATATCAGGGATAATTCTGGGATGTTCTGAAAGTCAGAAAAAATTCTGGGAGAAATACCACATTTTGTAATGTGTTCTGAGAACAAATTCTACATGACCAGATTAACGAAACCAGACAACCAGTATTCCTGTATATTCAGAGTTGAAAAATATTTTCTTACTTATCCTTACTACTGAATTCACTTTCCAATGAAAGAGCATGTGTTTTTTAGTCTAACGTACAGAATTATTTTAAAATACAGTAAATACATTTAAACTGCTTATCATCAACTTCTATTCTTTTAAACTCCCTTAAACTCTGCAGAAAATCACCTATATATTAACTCAAGAAAAAATTATACAATGTTTGAAATATCAAGGTGTATTCAGGATAGAGTTACCAGAACAGGATCCAAAAACTGTACATTGATCCTACATCTTATTTTCCTAGAATAGGAAATGCAGCAGGCAGGAAGCATTAACACGAACAAAATGGAATGATTACTAGAAGGTTTGAATTTAAGCCAGCTCCACCAGCCACTAGCTGTTTGTGTTGAGCAACACAATTTTCCATAACTTGATTTTTATCATGGGGTTGTTGTGAAAACAACCTAGATTATGAAAGTCCTTTCCAATAACAACAAAATATAAATGATTAATTACTGTAACCAAGCATTTTTCCAAGTGGCAAAGGAAACTTAAATTTCCATTATTCAATACCTTATAAAGCTATTTTTTGCTTTTCTTCTGTAGTCAAATCTAATGTGTTTATTAGTTATAAAAATGAATATTATTCTATAAAATATTACTGTTTATTATTAAAAAAAAACCTTGGGGGAATTTTGTAACAACTGTCACATTTAGAAGGCTTACATTTCCTTTTTATTCATTTTATGATATAAACCTTTCATTAGGTAGGTAGGTACTACTTTTATGGAATTCTACTAATACTACTGGAATAATTTCTAGGGAAGAATTGTTTATAAAGAGTTCTCCTTATGTTGTTTTTCTGCAATGCTTATCCCCCACCCCGCCAAATTAATGCAGTGGTATATTGAGAAAATTCCAAGGATTTTTATTCTAGTTCTTGAGAAAGGTAAATGAAGCTTATATATTAAAAATCTTCCCAGGAGATTTTCCTTGAAAAAGCTTATACATTATACATTATGTTCCTTATTATGTCCTTATAAAAATAACAGTAATAATGATAATAAAAGTAGCCAATATTTATTGAGCACTTACTATGAGTTCACATTTTTCTAAAGACTTTGAATGCATTATCTCAATTAATACCAAAAGTGATAAATACGCCCCAAATTGTAGAAGCAGAAACTGAAGTTTAGGTCGTTTAAATTGCTGAAGGTCATCAGCACTTAAAAGGCAGGGTTTCATTTAAGGTCAATCCTGACTCCAGAATCCTTGTGTTTATAATTACAAACTGACAAGTATAAGGAAAATATATATGTGGTATTGAAATACGATTGGTTAAAGTTCATGAATACATGGACAAAATTAGAAGGGCACTAATACTCTCTCACATCAAGAAAAGCCAGCAATCGTAAATGTGTTATATGAAATTTACCTTGAGTGTTGTACTTTGGTAGATTTTAAAAATTATATTCTATTTTAGTATTATTCTTCCTGTCTTTTTCTATCTTCAGAATTTAGTATGGATATTGCCATAGTGAGTACCCCATAAATGTTGTCAAATAAAATTGGAACTTGATGTGTTGGGTTCTCCCATTTCTACTATGAGAGAAAAACATAAGATGATGAAGTAGACCAGGAAGGTAACATTAAATTGAATATCTACTAACTTGCAAGCACATTTTATACATCATTGCATTCCATCTGCATCACAAACGAGTTGGTTATTTTGAACTTCAATTATAAGATAAGTCATTTTCTTAAGCTTTCACATTTGGCTATTGGAAGAATCAGGATCTGGATCCAAGTCTTTTTAATAGTTTTCCACCTTGTCTACACAAATTTGTAGGAGTTAAGATGGTTCTTTGCCTCCCTGGCATGCTTTCTTCTCCATGCAGTGGCTAATGGAAGCTTTACAAACTTGTATTCTTCTTCCAGGTGACTGACATTTTGAGGAAATGTGGGAGGGCAGGATCCTTGATGTACACATAATGGTCCTCCCTACAGTGTAGATATTTCTTACTTTTGCTAATATGGAGGACTTTCATTTGTGGATACAGCCAAGTCAGCTTTCCAACTTGAAGGTCAGAAAATCAGACTTGTCTTCTAGAATTGGATCTGGATTCCTCTCTCAGCTTTGTTTTGCTGATAAGACATGATTACCCTTCACAGAATCACCTACAATGTGTTATTCTCCAGTTCAGCAAATATAAGTCAAATAATAAAGGGATTTTATTTATATTTTCTGAAAGGATTTCCACAATTATCCTGCTCATGTTTAGCAATGTTCCCTTTTTTTTTTCTTCTTGCATAGGAGTCAGATTTCAATAAAACATTCAGAATCTCCAATTAGAAAAACAAAGTTTTCATAGACATGAAAAATCTATGGATCTTTGGCATATTTTCTCTTGGGATGTAACATCTAAATTATCCTGCAGAACTGTGAGATTTTTACTCTTTTCTAATAAGGAGGTTATTTGCTAAAAAAAAAAAAAAAAAAAAAAAGAGCAAAAATCCCTGAAGATTGACCTTGGTTTGGAAAGTATTTTGAATATACAAAATATTGCAGTATACCGTGTAATTTTATGGAAATTTGATACCAGACCTTATTTAATTTATACACTAAGTTATGATAACTCTTGGCTTTCTAGTCTGATTTATGCTGGAGGAACTGTTGGAAAATAAGACATTATTTTGTGGTCATGTTCAGTAATTGCAACATGCAGTAAAGATTGTGCTATGGTAAATCTAAATAATTACAAAGTTATCTGTACAATATGACATGCTTTATGTTCTCCTGGGATGGTACACTGGACCAGAAGTTCTAAAATTTCACTAAAGCTGATAATATCCCTCCAATTAATTGTGAAATATATGATCACCAGACAAGAGAGAACACCAAAAGTGCAGTGAAGTAACTATGTCCTAGATTTGTAAATCATATGATAGATAAGAAAATACTCACCTTGGTTGACCCAGGAAAGCATGATAGCTCTTAGGATATATGGGAACCTGTCATTCTTCATCTTATATTAACTAATACATCATGTATGTGTCTCTGGAGAAAGTTCAAAAAAGAACAGTAAAATTGTCCG
This sequence comes from Mesoplodon mirus, assembly GCF_964341445.2. Taxonomy (NCBI): domain Eukaryota; kingdom Metazoa; phylum Chordata; class Mammalia; order Artiodactyla; family Ziphiidae; genus Mesoplodon; species Mesoplodon mirus. Next base: position 52,611,893 of record NC_138992.1, read on the forward strand.
ACACTCTCAAATCTAGAATAGAAAAGGTTTTAAAAAATAACTGCTCTGAAGATTTTGTTTTTTTAATCTCTTTTTAAAATTATTCTTTGCACGTGTTTGCCATTACCTATACCTGCGTCACTGATGATTTAATTGATGAACACATTTATTCTCCAAAATTTTATTGATATTTTATGGGTCAAAATATAATACACACATTTGTCTATTCTTGATGACTATGTATAATGCAAATATCTAAATTTAAAGAAAAATTTTCCTGAAGTTAAACTAAATCCAATAGTAAAGTAGGTATTTAAGAGTAGTTTAGGAAAAATTTCCCAAATAAATACATTAGTAATAGATTGTGCGTATATATATATATATATATATATATATATATATATATATATTCTTTAAGGAAAAGTAGTTTATACTGTCCATATCATTTCTCTGCTCCAATGCTCACTTATGGAATTTAGCATAAAATTCATAATCGTTACCAAAACCTACGATGCCTGCTGCCCATGATCTGGCCTGCCTGCATCTCTAATTGCATCTTCTTCCTCTCTTCTCCTCCATTTCCATGGTTCATCAAATGACCTTCTTTCTATGGCTGAAAATGCCAACATCTTTTCTTCCATAGTGTTTTTGGTCTTGCTGTTCTCTCTGCTTGGAAATCTCTGCTCCCAGATTTTTCATGATGTGTCCTTCTTGTAATTCAACTGTTAGCTCATCTATTACCTGCTAAGACACAATGGCATCATCAGAAAAAAAAAAGAATTGTCATTATATATTATTTATATTACGTACACTATTTTAAATCTTCACTTTTGTTTTAGTCTTGGATACACAATTTTAGTCTTGGGTACACAAGTATATTAAAGGCTTATATCAGTCAATTTATGTCAATAATCATTAATTGATACCAAAATGTGTAGGTGAAAGTTTGACAAGATACAAGATAATCATATAGACCCAATCTGCCCCCTCAAAAATTAATGATTAATATCAAAGAGAATATAGTAACTTCACAGATAAGAAATCTGGCAGATCCTACTTTAGTCAATAGATCAAGTGCAATATCACCAGTAATAGAATCAGCTGGTATCATGATCCTCCTGATATGATACACTGATAAGGATCAAATACCATTTTGATGTTACTTAAGCCAGAAATGCATAACCTGAATATAATAATGAAGAAGCACCAGGCATACCCAAATTGAGGGACATGTCACCAAATCATTGTTCTCTAATCTGTTAAAATTGTAAGGTTTTGAAATACAAAGAAGATATAAGAACTATTTCAGAGTAGATTTAATTAAAATATAATAGTTTTCCAAAGAAAATGCAGATACAAGATACTTAATAAATTTTTCCCTTTGGTTGGCTACCCTGAAGACCATGTCCTAGTAGTCCAATGTAGGAGGGTAAAAAATTTAAAAATGGTTTCCAATGAATAGATCTGACATGTATTTACCAGATGCTTCTTCTTATCTCATTGACTTCAATTTAACATTGTCTAAATGTTATGGAGCTACAAACAGAACATATATTGAAAATTATGGGAGACTACATCTTTTCTTGTATGAAGAATAAGATCTTCCCTCAAGGAACTTAGAATATGCTTCCTTTATTTAGCTATCTCATCAATTGTTACAATCTCATAATTGTAATCAATTATACACTATTTTTATCTTTGGAAAACAATAAAGACTAAGTAGTTTCCAAAATCATATCTAAAGAGTGGAGTACATTAATGGAGATAGATAGTCTATAAATAGCTTCTATTTTTAAACTGTATTAAAATGTAAAACTATAAACTGTGCCCATCACTCTTATTGTTCTATAAAGCTATACTTCAATATGATTTTTCAATCATACACAATGAAATAGAATGCAAGTCTTCCATCAAAAAATTTCAATAAAACATTGTTAAGAGAGTAAAATACAATGATTCTAGTCTATATGCTTAAAATTGTCTGTGGTAAATTGAGTTATACTTTAAGAATTCAGTCAGTGGAAATAAAGTGAATCTAATTGAATCCTTTCTTCTCCTATGATTAATTTTTCATGAGAATTAACATTGTTTGCCTTCCATACTAATCTATATTAGACTCATTTATTCACTAAATATTTATTGTGTGCATGTTTTGTGTTAAGAGAAGATACAACTGTGAACAAAACAGCCATGTACCCTGTCTCTCACTACAGCCTAGTAGTAACTCTACATTATAGTGTGGTTTACAGTGTGGAACTTTATAGGATGGAGGCTATCAGAGTACAGGAAAATATACTATATGGAGTGATTCACTTTCCTTTTTGCTTTATTTCCTGTCTTTCATTTAATCCATATGTATCAAGGTCCTACTCTATTCCAAATCCTATGGTAGGTGGTTTTTGGTATCTAGAGTTTCATCCTAAAGAAGATAGCAGTCTATGGGGAGAGATAAATAAGGAGATGATTAATCATTAAATAGGAAGCCTATTGATGTAGATTTCACTGCCAGCAACTCCTTCTGCAAATATTTTGTGGTCTCTGGTACTGTTCCATTTCTTCTCTTAATTTTCACTACAGATCAGTGTTTACTTATGATGGCATTACATGCCAATAAACTTATCCTAAATCAAAAATATTTTAAGTCAAAATGCGCTGAATACTCCTAACCTACTGAACATCATAGCTTAGCCTAGAACACTTGTGTTAGCCTAGAGTTGAGCAAAATCACCTAACACAAAGTTTTGTTTTTATAATAAAGTGTTGAATACTTCATGTAATTCATTGGCTATTGTACTGAAAGTGAAAAACAGAATGGCTGTAGATTTATAGGTTGTGTACCCTCCTGATCACATGGTTGGTGGAACTAAGGCTCGCTCCTCTCGCCCAACATCACGAGTATCTTACCCCATGTCCCTAGTCCAGGAAAAGCTTAAAATTCAAAATTCAAAGTAAGATTTCTACTGAATGAATATCGATTTCACACCATCATAAAGTCAAAAGATCCTAAGTCGAACCATACAGAGTTGGGGACCATCTGTAGTAACCTGAAAATTCTTATTTGGATTTTTTTTTTTTTGGTACAACTTTATTGAAGTAAAATTGCTTTACAATGTTGTGTTAGTTTCTGCTGTACAACAAAGTGAATCAGCTATATGTATACTTATAAACCCATATCCCCTCCCTCTTGAGCCTCCCTCCCACCCTCACTAGCCCATTGCTCTAGGTCATGAATAAACATTGAGCTGATCTTCCTGTGCTGTGCAGCAGCTTCCCATTAGCTATCTATTTTACATTTGGTAGTGTACATTTGCTACTCTCCTTCTATACTATAGAAGACTATAGTATAGTCTTCTCCCATTTTTTCTGATGAGTCTGGCTAATGGTTTATCAATTTTGTTTATCTTCACAAAGAACCAGCTTTTAGTTTTATTGATCTTTGTTATTGTTTACTTCATTTATTTTTCATTTATTTCTGATCTGATCTTTATCATTTCTTTCCTTTTGGTAACTTTGTTTTTTTTCTTTTTTTTGTTGTTGTTCTTCTTCTTCTTTCCCTAATTGATTTAGGTGTAAACTTAGGTTGCTTATTTGAGGTTTTTCTTGTTTCTTGTGATAGGATTGTATTGGTATATACTTCCCTCTTAGAACTGTTTTTGCTACATCCCATAGGTTTTGAGTCATCATGTTTTCATTGTCATTTGTTTCTAGGTATGTTTTGATTTCCTGTTTGATTTCTTCAGTGATCTCTTGGTTGTTTAGCAGTGTATTGTTTAGCCTCCATGTGTTTGTATTTTTTACAGTTTTTTTCCTGTAATTGATATCTAGTCTCATAAAGTTTTAGTTGGAAAAGATGCTTGATATGATTTCAATTTTCTTAAATTTACCTAGGCTTGACTTGTGACCCAAGATGTAATCTACCTTGGAGAATGTCTGTGCACACTTGAGAAGAAAGTGTATTCTCTTGTTTTGGATGGAATATCTTATAAATATCAATATGTTCACCTGGTCTAATGTGTCATTTAAAGCTTGTGTTTCCTTTCTTATTTTCTTTTTGGATGATCTGTCCATTGGTGAAAGTGGGGTGCTAAAGTCCCCTACTATTATTGTGTTACTGTCAATTTCCCCTTTATGGCTGTTAGCATTTGCCTTATATACTGAGGTGTTCCTATATTTGGTGCATAAATATTTACAATTGTTATATCTTCTTCTTGGATTGATCCCTTGATCATTTTAAATGTCCTTCCTTATCTCTTGCAATAGTCTTTATTATAAAGTTTATTTTGTCTGATATGAGTATTACTACTCCAGCTTTCTTTTGATTTCCATTTGCATGGAATATCTTATTACATTCCCTCACCTTCAGTCTGTATATGTCCCTAAGTCTGAAGTGGGTCTCTTGTAGACATAATATATACAGGTCTTGTTTTTGTATCCATTCAACCAGTCTGTGTTCTTTGGTTGAAGCATTCAATCCATTTACATTTAAGGTAATTATCAACATGTATGTTCCTATTACTATTTTCTTAATTGTTTTGGGTTGGTACTTGTAGGTCTTTTCCTTCTGATGTGTTTCCTTCCTAGAGGAATCCCTTTAGCATTTGTTGTAAAGCTGGTTTTGTGGTGTTAAATTCTCTTAGCTTTTGCTTGTTTGTAAACCTTTTGATTTTTCCATTGAATTGGAAAGAGACCCTTGCTATAATCTTGGTTGTAGGTTTTTTCCCTTTTATCACTTCAAATATATCCTGCCACTCCCTTCTGGCTTGCAGAGTTTCTGCTGAAAGTTCAGCTGCTAACCTATGGGAATTCCCTTGCACACTATTTGTTGGTTTTCTCTTGCTGCTTTTAATATTTTTTCTTTGTATTTAATTTTGTTAGTTTGATTATTATGTGCCTCAGCATGTTTCTCCTTTAGTTTATCCTGTAAGGGACTCTCTGCACTTCCTGGACTTGATTGACTATTTCCTTTCCCATGTTGGGGAAGTTTTTGAGTATAATCTCTTCAAATATTTTCTCAGACCCTTCCTTTTTTTCTTCTTCTTCTGGAACCCCTATAATTCCAATGTTGATGTGCTTAATGTTGTCCCAACAGTCTCTGAGATTGTCCTCAATTATTTTCATTATTTTTTCTTTATTCTACTCTGTGGCAGTTATTTCCACCATTCTATCTTCCAGCTCACTTATCTGTTCTTCTGCCTCAGTTATTCTGCTATTGATTCTTTCTAGGGTATTTTTAATTTCATTTGTTGTGTTGTTCATTACTGTTTGTTTGCTCTTGAGTTCTTTTATATCCTTGTTAAATATTTCTTGTATTTTCTCCCTTCTATTTCTGAGGTTTTAGATCACCTTTACTATCATTACTCTGAATTCTGTTGCCTGAATTCATCTGCTTATTTTTTCTTCATTTATTTTTTTCTTGTGGGTTTCTATTCTGCTCCTTTGTCTGCAAGATATTTCTCTGTCTTCTCATTTTGTCTAATTTTCAGTATTTGAAGTCTCCTTTCCCTAGGCTGCAGGCTTGTAGCTCCTCTTGTTTCTGTTCTCTGCCTCCACTGGGGTTGTTGGTCTAGTGTCTTGCATAAGCTTCCTGATGGGAGAGACTGGTGCCTGTGTCCTGGTGGATGGAGCTGAGTCTTCTCTCTCTGATGAGCAGGGCCATGTCAGGTGGTGTGTTTTAGGGTTTATGTGAGCTTAGTATGACTTTAGGTGGTCTGTGTGTTGACCGGTGGTTTTGTGTTCCTGTCTTGTTTGTTGTTTGGTGAGAGGTTTCCAGCTCTGGGAACTGCAGGCAGTTGGGTGGAGCTGGGTCTTGGATTCAGATAAAGACCTCCATGAGAGCTCTCAGTGATTAATCTTCTCTGAGGCTGGGAATGATTTATTGGTCCAGCATTCTGGACTTGGTGCTCTTACCTCAGAGCCTCAGGTCTGACTTTTGGTCAGGGAACCAAGACCTTGCAAGTTGCTGATCCTGGCAATAAAGGGGACTAAAAAAATGAAAAAAAGTCTAAAAAAACTCCAGACAAATGGTGAAAAGTAAAATCAAACAAACAAAAACTGAAACAAGGAAACACTCACACACACAAAAGAAAGAAATACAGAACCAAATAAAACAAAAAGCAAAAGAACAGCCAGAGAAACAAACTGAAGAACAAAAACAATTAAAAAGTAAACTAACAAAAACAGAAAACCAAAGCAGAGTGCTAACTGAAGAATGAAGCAAAGAGACAAAACAAACTGACAAAAATGAAAAAAAAGGAGAAGAGAAAGGGAAACAAGACAGAAAAACAGAAAAGCAAGGTAGAAATTGAAATATGAAAAAATAAAATAAAAATATATTAAAGAAAAAGAAGAAGAAGAAGAAAAAAAAAAAAGACAAACACAACCCCAGACAATTGGTAAAAACAAAATCAAACAAACCAAAACAGAAACAAGGAAACATACACACATGCAAAAGAAACAAAAACAGAACAAAATGAAACACAAAGCAAGAGAACAACCAGACAAACAGAAGAACCCCAAAATGAAATTAAACAATTAGAATCAAAACTAACAAAAACACAAAACCTAAAAACAAAACCAAAGCAGTGTGCCAACTGAAGAATAAAGCAAAGAAACAGAACAAACCAATAAAAATGATTTTTTAAAAGGGAAAAATACACAGAACAACAGAAAAACAAATTAGCAACGGAAATATTTAAAAAACACATATTAAAGATGAAGAAAAAAATAAGGGAAAAGAACACAGAACAACAGAAAATCAATCCAAAAGACTAAATTAAAAAAAAGTAAAAAAAAAAAAACAAAAACAAATAAAGAATAGCCAGAACCAACAACAGAATGAATCAAAACAAAATAAAAATATTAGTAATAATTATGTTTCCCTGGGCTCTCAGCTGTAAGCGTTCTTGCACAGCCCACCTCCGTCTCCCCAAGAGGCACTCCTCTCCCTCTGGGCTGGTCCCTGGAACTGCTGGGAGCCCTATGAGGACTTCTCAGACACTGACCTGGCACAGTTCCTGCATGTGCTTGCCCCCAAAGTCCACAGCTGCCACAGCTAGACGTTTTCATTTGTGGGAACACTCATTGTCTACTCAGATATTTCATAGACACAGGGTCTACCTAGCTGATCATGGGGATTTAATCTGCAGCTTGTGCAGCTGATGGAAACATTTTTTTAAATTTAATTTTATTTATTTTTTTACACAGCAAGTTCTTATCAGTCATAAATTTTATACACATCAGTGTATACATGTCAATCCCAATCGTCCAATTCATCATACCACCACCACCACCACCACCCCCGACACTTTGTTGATGGAAACATTTTTGATCCTCTTCCTTACTCTCCCTCTATCTGTGGTTCAGCTAGGTTTTATCCCCACCTCTGTGTGTGGTCTACCCACTGGAGTCTGCTCCTGGGGGCTCCCTAGGGCATTTGGGCCTGCCCCAGTGAGGACAGGGCACAAAGGTGGTATCACTGCTTGGATCGTGGAAGCCCCAGTGGCACACAATGCACAGGGAAGCTGGTGGCCACGGGTGCAAGATATATGGCCCTAGTGAGGGGCTTTTCTGGTGCCTGGCAGCAGGCATGCAAAGGCCAGCTCTGAGAGGTCTTTTTCTATTGCTTGGGGCAGGTGCGTGATGGCCAGCCCTGAGGTGGCTTATTCTACTGTCTGTCAGCAGGTGGAGCATGTGGGAAGAGAAACGTTACAATAGTGGCTCCTCCCCCTGCGTGTGACTCAGCTGTAGAGCCCTGCTTCCATGGCAGTCTGGTCTTCCTCCATAGGCATTCCCTGCTGTGGATTTCCTCCCTCCCATCCCCTCAGTCCGTCTCCCCACAGCCAGCAGCAGTTCTTGCCCAGGGCCTGTTCTCCAATCCCCACGCTCCAGTTCCCAGCCCCCTTGCCTTGCACACTTGTGAAGATATGTCCCAGTCTGGGTCATGTACGGCTATAGTATGGACCATCTCTGTAGTTCTCACTCTGTCCTGTCTGCCACTGATCAGCTGCTTCACCCTCTTCTGACAGCCTCAAATGCTTCCCTTCTGTCCCAATCGATTTCCCCATCAGAGAGGGGTTTTCCCCAAGTTCGAGAATCTCTCCTTTGCTTCAGCTCCCCTGCCCCAGGGTACAGGTTCTGTCCCACTTCCTCTCATCCTACCCAGTTATACAGGGATCTTTGTAGTCCTTTCTGGTGTCCAAGGTCTTCTGTTAGTGTTCAGCCAGTGTTCTGTGAGAATTGTTGCATCTATAGATGTATTCCTGATGCATTTGTGGAGAGAGATGAACTCCACGTCTTCCTACTCCTTTGCCATCTTTACTCCCCACCCTTATATTGGATTTTTAAAGATACATATTTTCTATTCCATGTGTGCAAAGATTGAGTGCTCAATAATTAAATGATTTATATACATATAGAACATGTACAGAGTGCTCACAACTTGCTTCATTTCAGATCAGGTGGATAGTTTAGAGTAGGAGAAAAAAGTGCACCTTAATATAATCCTGGCTGTAGAATTTTGCAGAGACCTGAGCTGAGAGACTCTGCTGAAAGCAGAGGCTTAACTCTCTAAGACTAGTGGTTGGAAAGCAAAAGTAAGGACAAGGAGCAATGCCAGCAATGGAACAGGTTGAAACAAAAAAGACACTGAAGTAATAGCTTCATGGAACACTTTCCATCTTTGCACAGGGGAAAATTGGCTCAAGTTCACTGCAGTTGACCATCAAGCAGTGACTAAGGAGGGGTCTTGGAAGGAGTTGAGAAAGGGCCCTGGGTGGTCTAAGAGGTAGCAATGCAAACTGAGATAAACTCTACTGTAGCAGTAAAGGGACAGGTTACTTTTGGTCTCAGAGCCACTAAAGAGTCTCTAGTTTGAAGAGGTACTGACTCTAGAATAGTTAGTATCTATAATGAGGAGAGTTAATCAAACATTAATAGGCATTAGATTGACATGGATCAGTTCCCACAAATGTAGAGCAATGACAAACTTCATAAATCAAAATGGGAAATATCCTTATGAGCTGCCAGAGAGATTTAAAAAGCGTCATGTTTTCCGAGAACTTCTTATTGTGACAGAAATGTATGCTAATACTTCTATTAAAACAGATTTAAATTTACTTTTTAATTAAAATTTGTTGTGTTTCAATGAACAGACTGTAAGTCTCACAAGACAGAAAGGGAGTTTTTTGCTTCTTTTAGAATCCATGAGAGTTTTACACTTGTTATATAGTCTTCTAACTCTTTTTCCTGTTTCTGCCTTTTCCTCTTCTAACCTGTTCCCCATATGGCACATAGAATAATTATTTTAACACATGAAGCATCATTCTACTCTCTTTCTTAAAAAAGACTCTGACTTCTGATTTCATGTATAATGATCTACATTTCCTATTGTGACCTCTATATAGGACAACCTTATAATTTATCATTTACACCAGTGTACTCTATTTTACAAAAAAAACCTTTTTATATTGGAGTATAGTTGATTAATAATATTGTGTTAGTTTCAGGTGTACAACAAAGTCATTCAGTTATATATATACATGTATCTATTCTTTTTAAAATTATTTTCCCATCTAGATTGTTACATAATATTGAGCAGAGTTTCCTCTGCTATACAGTAGGTCCTTGTTGGTTTCCATTTTAAATATGGTGTACACTGGTGTGTACACCAGTGCACATTTGAGAGTAAACAAACAAAATAAAAACACTGAACATTATGAAGGTATAACATAATTAATGGATGTCCCAGCGACACTTGAATGTGTGTCCCTCTCCAACCTTATCTCCTGAGAATTCCTGTCCTGCTGGTGTGTCCAGAGCACTTACCTAGAAGTATCCAATTTTCTAGTAACATTGCTTAAGTTATATCTTAAGTACTTCCCTAAAGTCTTTTTCATTTATTTTTGTATTTTCCCTACTGGCCTGCATTTATCATTTATCTATATGCATATTAGTTTTCTAGGACTGCCATAACTAGGTACACAAACTGGAAGGCTTAAGAAACAGAGATGCATTTTCTCACAGTTCAGAAGAATAATGTTGGAGATCAAGGTGTTGGCAAAATTGGCATCTTCTGAGGGAGAATTCTGTTCCATGTCTCTCTCTTAGCTTCTGGTGATTTGTATAATTTGGCATTTCTTGGCTTGTTGTTACATCACCCAATCTCTCCCTTCATCTTTATATGGTGTTCTGTATACATATCTGTCTCTATGTCTGAATTTTCCCTTTTTATATGGACACCATCATATTGGATTAAGGCTCAACCCAGTTAGGGCCACCTCCCCTTAACCTGATCATCTGCAAAGACCCTATTTCCATATAGGGAACATTCAGAGGGACTTTAAAATATTTTGGAGGTACACAATTCAACCCACAACAGTATGTGTATATTTAGATTTTTTTTAATAGTTAATTTTGATTATAAGAACACTTAGGGGTCAAGGAGAGGTTTATTAAATGCTATTTTGCACACTGGTCCTTTATTTGCAAGCCACAGAAAGCAAGATAAGAGTAACTTAAATTTTTAATAAACATGTGTGTATGTATGTATGTATGCACTGAGTAAATGTATGTTGGGCCAGTGAATCTAGGTAGTAAAATTAGGTTCAAGTAGAGCCCTATCCTGAAATTGTTGATCTGCAGTAGTCAACACAGAGGTGAAACACAGCCCTCGACTCTAGGCAGACAGAGTATACTGTGTATGCTATGGTCCTAATTCTTTTGAGGCAGCTGTAGCTTACTTCTCTGTTAGGAGATTTTCTGTATGTCCCTTTTTCCAACATGATTTGTGCGTTTGTATTGGTGTGTGTGTGAGCACTTTAGTTTCAATAAGATACTTCTGAATTAGCTTTAATTATGGCAGAATAATTACTACCAAATTCTGATAGTAGACCTCAATAGTTTTAGAAGGACAAACTGGAAAACAAGACAATACAAACATTCCTTGAGTTGCATTTTCCCATGAACCCCGGTCCAAGAAATACAGAGAATTTAAGTTTGACCTCTGTGTATATTTTCATGTGATTATGCCAGAGATCAAGAGTAGAGGTGAAATTTGATGGTACACTACGGTTTACTGAGTGTGAGGAAATACGGAAAAAGGAAAATAAGTAATATAAGGAGAAAAGGGAAATAAAATATGAGGTGGGGGTGCTTACATCAAAGTTCATTGAATCAATTCCACTTTAGGGCTTTTTCACTGAAGGTGTATGTCCTGAGCATTGTTACATATGTATAGTGGGGTAAGATTATGCTCGCCATCTCTGTTTTGAAACACTTATAGAAATTGTGGCTGTTTATATTTATTTTCCATACCATTTTCTTCCCTCTGAGTTCATGTCTGCCTCTGCTTTTGGAGAAACAGATTATTTGAGGTTAAGGAGACTTTTATTTCTCTCCCTCTCTTCCCATTGCAACTGGAGGGTACCTTACAAAGGTTAGTGCCTAGTAATTACTTTTGGAACTAAATGGATTAATCATTATGTGCTTTCTTAAAAATGAATTTAAATCTTAGAAACTCCTTAAAATTAAAATTTTGTTATAGTATTTAGTTGTTTGTTTAAAAATCACTGACTAATAACTTAATCAAATGCAACACACGCATACACACACACACACACACAGAGACTCCCAAGCTACTGTGATGTGCTGGAGCCAACTTTTACTCTTATTGGAACCAACTTTTACTCTTATTGGAATCAGAGCCTCTTGTCAAATTGTCAGATACTTTGTGGGCCAGTTGTGAAGCTAACTGTTAGTACAATTTAAATGAAATAAGTTATATTGAAAATTATGATGGTAAATACTCGACACTCATCACTTTCAAATTATTTCCCACACATTACTAGCATGTGTTATCAGTGCTCTTGAAGCTCTTACCTGTGTTGCTCACTAAGGAAATTGCATGATGTTCCAGGATGATACAGGAAGTATCACGCTACTGTGCCATGGCCGCGGGGGAGGACGTGATGATTCATTGAGGCTAGTCTTGGGGGAATGATTGCTTGTTTGTTGTTGTTGTTTGTTTTAAATAGACCATTATCATTTTATATTGACAGAAAAATTGAGAAGAAAATACAGAAAGTTCATATATACTCCATGCCCAGTTTCCCCTATTATTACCATTTTACATTAGTATGGTACATTTGTGATTATTAATAAAACAACATTGATACATTATTATCAGCTAAACTCTGTAGTTTATTTGTATTACTTTAATTTTAATCTGATGAGCTTTTTCAGTTCCAGAATCCCATCTAGGTTACCACACTAAATTTAGGGGTCATGTCTCCTTAGCCCTCTCTTTTCTGTGACAGTTCCTCTGACTTTATTCTTTATAACCTTGACAGTTTTGAAGTGTGCTGGTCAGTTATTTTGTAGGATATCCTCCACTGAAAATTTTCTAATGCTTTTCTTATGATATGACTGCGGGTATGGGTTATAAGGAAGACCCCAGAAGTAGAGAATCATTTTCAAAATATCATATTAGGGGTGCATGCCATCAATAGGATTTGTGATTTTATGATGGCCTGTATCATCCGGCTGAGGGAGTGTTGGTCAGGTTTCTCCACTGCAAAGTTACGTCCTTTTCTCCCTTTGCACACTGTTAATTCTTTGCAAGGAGGTTGCAATGTGCAGGTTACACTTAAGAACTGGAGGTTATCCCTCCCACCTTCCTTGACTACAGATTTTCTACATCAATAATTTGGAATTCTTCAGGATGACATTGTCTCTTCTTTACCTTTGTTTATTCAATTGTTTATTTTTATTAAGATGGGCTAATAGATATCTATTTATTTTATCCTTTGGGCTATAATACAATATTAATTCCTTTATTGTTATAGCTTTGGCCATTAGGAGCTCTTTCAGTTGGCTCCTATATGCCTTTGACATACCCTGTGAAGATCTGTGTGTGTGTATGTGTTTTGAGCACTCTTTACTTTCTGACAGTACAAGACACTCCAGCCTCATCTTGTGTATTGCTTGGCCAAACATTAGAATTAGCCATTTCTCCAAGGAGGACAATTCCTCTTATTGGAGAGTGGTATTAGAAACCAGTACTTTTATGTCAGATGTGCTTGCTGCTATTGGACTGTTTATTTTAGTATCTCTCAACTGACAGAAAAAATATATGTATTTATACTAGCCAATATATATGCACACACATCTGTAAGTATGTCTCTAAGTAACCACCTGTGTCTATATAAAGCTAAACATGAATTCAGACCAATGTTTCTAACTATAATCCATTACCACATAAATAATTTTAGCCTTGCTTACTTGCTGAAATGATTTGCTTTGTAGTTCAGATCCAAAACAAGTTTTTATCCAGTTTTATTGAGAAATAATTGACATACATCACTGTATAAGTTTAAGGCATACTCCATGATGGTTTGATTTACATATATTGTGCAATGATTATCACAATAGTTTCAGTTAACATCCATCTTCTCATATAGATACAATAAAAAGAAAAGAAAGAAAAAAAGAGAAAATATTCTCCATGTGATAAATCATAGGATTTACTTAAGTCTTCACAGCTTTCCTATATATCATACAGTGGTGTCAGCTATAGTCATCATGTTGTACATTACTCCCTAGTGCTTATCTTATAACTAGAAATTTGTATCTTTTGACTACCTTCCTCCAATCGTCTTCATCCCTGGACCTTTGCTTATGAAAATAATCTTATCTTTCTTATAATCACAAGTAGTCTGATCTCTTTTTCTATTTCTATAAGTTTGTTTGTTTTTTTTTTGTTATAAGATTGCATATATAAGTGAGATTATACAGTATTTGTCTTTCTCTCTCTGACTTATTTCAATTACCATAATGTGTTCAAGGTCCACCCATTTTGCAAAACAAGTTTTGATTCTTATTTCTAAATGACATATAAAGTACTTAGTTACATGGTGGAAATAGTTCAGTGGCTGGAAATGACGTAAAAACAGGTTAAAGAGACAGAAAACCTCAACATTACAAGTAGTAAATTTTTCTTTATAAGTGCATAAAGAAGAGGCCAAGAAATACTCAGCAGGTCACATTAAGTGCTTAAAACAGTATGCTAATAACCTCAGAATAGTGAGGGCAGACAGTTTAGGCAAGAATGTGACAGAACACTCAAATGAGAATTCCAGAATCTTAGATTTTAGAGAATCCAGCTTTGAACACCACCCCCACCCCTCAAATAAACAACCTATTATTTGGAAATTTGTTAGGAAATCAGTATCACACCATATAGTAAATCTGTAAATACTAGACACAAATATATAAATTATTGTGTGTGTATGTATATATGTGTATGTTTATGTGTGTGAATGAATGTACATGTGGGTCATTACAGGGCCTGTGCCTTATTTCAATAATTCTTAATAATTTTTTATCATTTTGATAAATATTATTAAGTTACTAATTAATACACCACCCCAATTATAATAGTATAGAAATGCATAATTTTAACCTATTACTATATTTTGATGATCAGAATAAAAAAAGGTCAAGTAAGGACCCTGGAGACCTTTAGATTAGAGAGGATTATTTCTGCCCATATGTGCTACATACTTAATGAGCAGGATTTATTATAAGGAAGTAAAATATTTGGACTTGAAATTAAAAATTTAATTGCATTAACATTTTAGTTCCTCTTGGCTGTGGAGATTATTCTAATATGTAAAATATCAGGAACATCTGCACAGTAAGCTTTCCCATGTCTGACTCAGAGTATTAGGGGATCACAGAGCTGGCGTGTCTAAACAAGAGCCAACAAGGAAAAATTAGCAGCCTTGTTTATTTTTGTATTTGGGTGTTCACTGAAATAAGAAAATGGTGTATTAAAGTTCACTAAGTAATAAAATTCAAAGTGACTGTAAGCAGCATATATTTGTAAAGGCAACAGAAACAATTAATTTTCATTAACTAAATCATATAATTAACTATAACAGTAGGTGCCCTGATTATGAAATAAAGAATGTATTTAATGAAGCATTTTAAAGTGAAATTTGTCAAAATTATTTGGATTTATGAAAATCAACTAAAATGAAATATACAAGAATGCATCACTCTCATAAGATCTGATCTTCGATATTATCATACAAAATTATGTGTATAGATTATATTAGTAAAATATTGAATCACTATTTCTTTTAAATTCTTAAAACTATCCCCCAGCTCCCCACCCCCCAACACACACACAGTCCTTCACCATTTAGGAGAATGACGTATTATGGTATTGCCTCCATTCTGCCTACAGACAGTAATATGGACAAAAATGTGAAATGGCCTACAGAACCAAAAAGTAGCAAACTGAGATATTTTGCCATGTCTTTGCAAATCCCAAAGTGGACAAATGATGTTATAATGGGTCTCTATCTTAAATGCATATGAGCTTTACATACAAAGACAGAGAGGCCGCCTAGCTTCCTTCCGTATCTACTGCCCTTGTATAGCATCATGAAGCTTCCTGTGGAGCACCATAAATTTCCTTAGCTAGAAATGCCTCAGGGATTTTCCATTACGTATGAAAATTTGAGAGGGTTCTATTTAGGTTTCAGAATACAGGATACAGTAAAGGAGAAGAAAACAATGACCACAACCATGGCATACCAGAAAAATAGATATTGTGATAGTTTCACGTCTAGAATTTCAAGTTGTTTTCTATCTCTTCTCCAATTAATATTCTCCTCTCTGTTAAATCAGAGTCATGGATGTCTTGTTTAAGATGAGAAGCACAACTAGTACTGAACATATTGATTTACTGTATTCTGACATAAATTGGATGTCTAGATGTCTGCTTTAAAATGCTGATTTTTGTTGTGTTTATTTTTAGTTGCCCCATCATAATCGTGCATTATAATGCAAGTTACATGAGTCCTTTGCCAAGTAAGAAAATAAACACACACACATCATTATCAACACTATATTTATGTATATATAGTATTTCCATTTTGTTCTTTACAAAGGCAAATTTCAAAGTTTCTAAAGTCTGCTAAGCTTTGACCCTGGATCAAGGCATCATGTCTCTCTTCCACTCAATTTTCTACTGTCTGTATTGGACCTAGATTTAAAGGGTGTTAACTGGGAATGGGATGGGATCCAGGAGGTGTCTCTTTGTTCAAAAATTTGTTAAGAAGGTAGATCTCATGTGAAGTGTTCTTACCACAAACAAAACTAAACAAAAACAAACAAAACATGCACACACACACACACATACACACATGAAGAACACAAGAAAACTTTTGGAGGTGATGGATGTTTTCTACGTTGATTGTGGTGATGGTGTATCATGGTTGCATGCATGTGTTAAATTCATGAGATTGTATACATTAAACATGCAGTTTTTATCATATATCAATTATATTTCAAAAAGCTGTTAAAACAAAAAGATATGGATATGCAGAATTTGGTTTCCTTTGTCCCTAGAATCTGCTGGGTTATTAAAATGTTATTGATATGAGGCTGCATTACAGGTAGGTCAAGGACTCAAGAAAATTCTGATTATAGTAGAATGCTATCTCAATACCAAGAGTCACCAGGGACTTCCCTGGAGGTCCAGTGGTTAAGACTTCGCCTTCCAATGCAGGGGGTGCGGGTTCGATCCCTAGTCAGGGAGCTAAGATCCCACATGCCTCCTGGCCAAAAAACCAAAACATAAAACAGAGTAATACTGTAACAAATTCAGTAAAGACTTTTAAAAAGGTCTGTGTCAAAAAAAAAAAGTCTTTAAAAAGAATTACTGTATCTTTTCTATTTCTTGTTCCAGAAACCCTTAGATGTTTCATTTTTTGATAATATCCAGCTGAATTTCCTTTAGGGATATACAGTTAATTTTTTTTTCTTGAAATGACAATGAAATTGTTGTTCATGGGCTGAGCATAAGAGGTAGGGTAGGCCACTATAAATTTTTATTTAGGTAATTTAAATCTCAAAATATATAAGAATGAAAATGTGTAGATCTAAGTAATTTTAAAGGTAACACACTGAAAAAAAATTGTTCATGGTTTTTGCTAACTAAATTAGATCAGGGAACTACATTATCTTTATCCATCCTACACATTGGTGGTTCAAATTTTCCCTAAATTCTGTTAGTTAATTCATACTTCTGAGTAACATTCAATATATATTTTTGTTTGTAATTGAAAAATAAAAACAAAAAATGGTTTCTGGTATACAAGGCCCCTACTATCTTCTGCATCACACTCTGCACGAATTGTGTTAAATTTTTTTTCAAGTTTAAATAATGTAACTATGGAATTAATCACTAAATATTTAACCAAACTCCTTTAAGCCATCTGCTTTACCTGAATTTTTTTTTTTTTTTTTATGGCTGCATTGGGTCTTTGCTGCTGCGCACAGGATTTTCTCTAGTTGCAGTGAGCAGGGGCCACTCCTCGTTGTGGTGCGCGGGCTTCTCACTGCGGTGGCCTCTCTTGTTGCGGAATATGGGCTCTAGGCACGCGGGCTCAGGAGTTGTGGCATGTGGGCTCAGTAGTTGTGGCGCATGGGCCCAGCCGCTCCGCAGCACGTGGGACCCTCCTGGACCAGGGCTCGAACCCGTGTCCCCTGCAATGGCAGGCGGACTCCCAACCACTGCGCCACCAGGGAAGCCCTGCTTTACCTGAATTTTTGTTTTCCATTTTATTACCATTTATCCCTGATGTTTGGCTTTACTCTGACAGCTTTGGATTTTTCATGGACTCCCAGGCCTTTTCTTGAATTTGACCTGTTCTCTTTTCAGTTTTTATTCTATGGTTTTGCCCTTGAATTGGTATACACCATCTTATCCCCTTGCCATTTTTCTGTGACCAGATGCTTTTATAGACTCTTTATGCTAATGATTCACATTAATACCTGTTTTTTATTGTTATTGCTTATAGCCTTGTTCTATGCTCTCAAGTGGTATCTGGGACACAGGTGTCATTCTCATGGATTTATTACGACCCATTTTTTGAAAATTTTAGAAAAGCTGAGCTCCCAGTTTACAGTTCTTACTAAACTCTAAGGCCTGGGTTAATCAGGGGGAAAAAGAAACCAACTAATCTTATGGATGGATTTTAATAGCAAATGGTGAAATGATTTCCTCATTTCATAAGGCATATTTTAAGAATTGTTATCATTTCTCATACTAAATGTGTTTTCAAAATTAAACTTCTATAAGCAAAGAGATTAGAATCCTTTCATGAATACCTATGCTGGAATGTATTTAATGTAGTGGCAGACTCTTTGAGCCAGAATGGCCTTTGACTCTTAATCACAGTGAGGCAGAAATTTCAAGACGCTGAAAGACAGAAACTAATTTCTTATTAAAAGAAATGTAAAAGCCATATACTTAAATTTTATTCATATTGCATATTACTTTACTTCCTCTGTCTAAGAACAAAAAAGTGTTTATATGGTTCTGACCACCAACCTAACGATGTTCATTTGTGGTTGATACAGACAGTAGGAAGCTGGGTACACTCCACTGTTCAATTTCCAACAGGTTGGAAAGAGTGAAATAGGTTGGAAAGAGTGACCTAAATTTTGAGTGTTTTCACTTGGTCTTCCAGGATACTTCCAAAGCCAAATCTAATTAGTCTTTTCTCAGGCAAAGACAAATTTTAATGATCTTGAACAAAAGGTTAGGAAGAAGGAGATATCTGAGCAAAGACGAAGTCTTTGAGGCTTTTGTATGTGATTTTAATTCTTCCCAAATGCAAAAAATACATAAGATGACAGAGTTACAAGATGAAATACAGTGGCTGATTTACTAAACAATAGTCAAATATTTATCAAGACTCTTGGTTCCTATAAGTGGTGAAAATCTTCATATGTAGGCTAATGGGATTCAGTTCTCCATGTTATTTTTTAAGGTGTAAAATTATTAAAATGAAATGATATAGCTCAATTTCCTTCTTCATTCACTATTATATTGCGGTATCCTCATCTCTACTAATTCATCTACAATTCCATTGTTGAGTAGACATAAGAAATAAAGAAGGAAAATATGCAAATCTTATATTAGAGCCTTAGAAGTAGCCCTAACTAGCCTCTATCTGGGTGAGATGGGTAAAACTTCCATGCCCTTACCTTACCATATGTTAACCATCCCATATTATGAGGAAGAACCTAGAATATTTGCAGTTTTATAGCAAATAAGTTAATAGAAATAAAGCTGGATCTCTATCATGTAGTATCATAATTTGGGAAGTCTAGGGGAGATGAGCATATGACAGCCCATCCATTGACTTCACTAAGAAATACGAGTAGAATCTATATAGAGTCAATACTGATAGAGGAGACATGAGTTTTGTAGAACTTGGTAGTAGGCCATACTCTCCCTTCATAATCCATTTAGTCCATCCAAGTTACTCCTCTGGGTCTCATAACAAACTTCAGAAGTGCTACACTTGTGTTCCCAGATCTGTTCTATGTGTTCGGTGTTAGTGGTGAAGTCCCAAACCTCCTTCCAGATTGCAAAGGATGGATTGTCAGAGAGATAGTACAGTTTGGGGGAGATTGTTGTTTTCTAAGGTAATTAAAGAATTGTATTTTAAAATTCTCAAAACTAAATTTACAAAGTTAAAGCACAGAAAATATTCCAGAGAATATATAACCCAATGGAAGATATTTATAGTTAAAGGAATTTAGGCCAAAATAAGTTAAATGATTAACAACCTAGAAGGCATAGAGACCAGCACTGAAGTCCTAGAAACAGATCTCTACACATTTCTCATTACAGGGATAATATAAGTCATTCTGGTGAAAGTTAAAACTTAAATTTTTAGTTGGCTAATATCTATTAAATGACTATTAAAAGTTTAGCATTAAGCAAACTTTTTCTTCAAAGGGTCAGATAATAAATATTTTATAGACTTTGAGGACCATACGGTTTCTGTTGTAAGTACTTAAGTCTGTTTTGTAGCATGAAAGCAACAATAGACAACAGATAAAGAAACTTACAAATACAGGCCATGAGCCATATTTCCACATGTGGCCCGAAGGTTGCTATGGTTTGTCACCACTTGACTAGTTTTGTTGATATATATATACATATATGTATATGCACATATATATGTATTTTCTCAATTGCTTGAGTGGGGGTAAGGTAATCATTGGATCAAATGATTTTGAAGTTTTATGCTAATTTAGAACAGCTTAGAAGGGTCAAAGTCACTGATTATTATATTTTGTCTTCTCAAGCTAATTATGTTTCCAAAATCAGAATTTCTCCTTGTCTCCTATATTGTTAAGACTTGTCTTTTTCTTGACCTATTGGCACCTGACCAACTAACAACAAATCTGTTAATGGAACTATATCTACCTGAAAATACCATTTCTGGCAGCAGCTCAGTAACCTACTTGAAATGAATATGTATAAGTGATTAATAAGCTGAGGTTCACTTTATAGGCCCAAACACCAGAACATGTATGGACTGTGTCAGAAATCTTGGAAAATGTATATACCTGATATTTCACTTTAAACATCAGTTCTATGAAAACAAGGAATGACCACATTAAATTAGATTTGATCCCTGCTGGTGTTATAATCTGGGCCCATTATCTCAGCTCATTAGATCTTGGTGTTAATGAGGCCAAGGTCAGGGGTTCATCCACCATATGAGACGGCACGCTTCATACAAAGATAGCCATTCTGTTCCATGAATTTACACTGTACATCTTACTTTATCTATATGTTTCAAATAATTGCAACTGGCCACAAGCAGAACAAAGGAAGGAATATATAGGTTTCAGTTCATCCTCATGACTAGTGGAAAAGACACTTTTCTGAAGGAAACTAAATCATCTTTATACAGAAAGAACACATTATATTATACTTCCTCTATATACTTAATAATTAATTCATACAGTATTTATAATATATTAATTTGACCTGTTGTAGAATAAATCTACTTCAATTCCAGTTGCATTTGTTCATACATTTATCTGTCAGTCACCAGGGTATATACTGAGATATAAAAATCAGCAGAACCTCAAAAACCTGACGGGGGTATAACACAAGATGGGGACAAGTGCATATTGGGGTTATTATTGCATAGTAGGAGTGCTGGAAGTAATGGTTGAATTCAAATACTTTTTAGACTATATTTGGCCAAGGGATGCAGGGATTCACAAATTGTATCTTTCCAATCAAGTTTTCTCCAATACTGTTTCCTTGAGGGAGATGTAAAGTTAAGGCACACTGGCAAAGAAAATCTGCATGTTAGTGTATTATTAAGGAGATTTCACTTCCAAGCAAAGTAATATAGAAGTGCAGGAAACTCAGGTAATCTTGACTGGATTTTATTATTAAAGAGCTAAGAGACCTCTTGCATCTTCCCCACATTTCTATCAGAAGACTTCATTTCAAATCTGACCATAACCTTTATCTGCTGAGTCCAAGGTGGTCTAAAGAGGACAACAATGGGAGGGGATATGGGAACATATGTATATGTATAACTGATTAAATTTGTTATAAAGCAAAAAAAAAAAAAAAAGAGGACAGCAATGGAAGCACTCTCTTGTCATCTTCTTAAAAAGTACGAGATCAGCTTAACCTCCCAGTTTTAAGGGTTGGAGAAAAGAGAGGGGGGCGGGAGAGAGAGAGAGGCAAGCCTATAAATAACCCTTTAACCAGCAGACAGTATAAGAGCAAAGCAGGCTCAGTTTGTAACCTGAAATTTGGCTAAATAAATTAAAACTACTATCTCTTGTATATATGAGGATCACAAACTTGCTCTATTTTCTATCAATTAACATCACATTTTGGCCCTGCTCTTTCCTCTCTGTGTCACCATGGGCAAGTTACCAAACCACATGAAATTCAGGAGCCTCAGGTATAAGAAGGATAACATGTTATCAGATAGTGAGGTACCGAGTAAGTAAGAGTGTGCTAGTTCCTTTTCCTTCTTGTGATTGCAAATGTAACAATTTTTGGCTGTTAGAAATTAAAAGTTGGAGATAAGTTTGGTGAGAAGGAAACCCACAGTGAATAGATGATGTTTGATCTAGAGGATGGTAGAATTTTGCCAGATGGAAAGGCTACTCTGTAAGGTAAATAAAAGCATAAGTAAAGGTACAATGTTAATGTACATGAGATGTTTGGGGAATATCAAGAAACTTAAATTGTCATAAAATGCTGATACGGAATACACATTGAAATTGAATGTCCAATTCCAAAGATAGAAATGATCTTGCCCATTTTTTTTTTTTTTTTCAGTACACGGGCCTCTCACTGCTGTGGCTTCTTCCATTGTGGAGCACAGGCTCCGGACGCGCAGGCTCAGTGGCCATGGCTCACGGGCCCAGCTGCTCCGCGGCATGTGGGATCTTCCCGGACCGGGGAACAAACCTGTGTCCCCTGCATCGGCAGGCGGACTCTCAACCACTGCGCCACCAGGGAAGCCCTCTTGCTCAGTTTTTGACCTGAAATAGGAAGCTTGCCCTTGATGGCTCATATAGTTCTTACTTTCTAATGTGCAGTTAAGTGATGATTAATTATCCAATGTCAAATTTCAAACATATGAAAATCTTTGTAACATATACCAAAATAGGTCTAAAATTATGACTGTATGAACTTTGTCCAAAATGAACAAATTAATAAATAAGTTTTTATAAAACGTAGAACTAGATCAGACCATGAAAAAAAAAAGTTCATTTACCTTTATATGTGTCTATTTTAGTTAACATAAAAATATGGTTTGGCAGTAACATAGAGTGCTCTCAAAATATAATATAAATCATGCAAAATGACTTCTAATGGCTTTAGTACTATCACACCCATCATTGAACTGGTATTGAAAATTTCATTTTTTCTACATTGTTGCAATCCATGGTTAAAAGTCCTGGAAAATAATGTTTAAAGAGAATGGATAACACAGAATTATCAAGGCTCAGGATGAAAAGGTAGGAAGGAACAAAGCAGGAAAAGCTGGTGCTTTATCTTGTTGCCTGTGTCCTGGAAGGCATTCTCAGAGGGGAAGCATCAGTTGCAGCCTCTGAGTGAGAATCTTTATTTCTTACAATGTAGTTTAAATCTCAGGAACAAACTAAGCCTTTAAAAAGGCATCTGAAAACATGTTCTGAGCTCTAAAGACAACCTCTATATAAATTTTTTTTTAATTATTGATTTTTGATTTAAAATGGTACTGTTATGAATCTCACATTTTTTCACTTACATATAGTCTAGATGCTCTGAAATGAAATGAGCACAAAACATTTATTTGATTGTCACTTACACTGTGTCCTTAGCTGGTAAAAGTGCAAGCATGACAATTTTTAAGCATATTAATGCTAGGTATTCCCCACCATCCCCACTGATATGTTATCAGTTCACTCCCAAAGGAAACCTTACCCTTTCTCTCAGGGGTCTTGCCAGCTGTCTGGCTCTTGGAACATTCTCAGTTTTTGTACTGATCTCTGATAAACATGCATTTGCACTCCAAAGCTGCATAATGCATTCATTCTCAGCATAGGAGTATGCAGCTGTTATAAACTAAGGACGTTATTTATGTTAGCAATTTTGGGAAAAAAAAAAAAAGCTTTCCTTGTAGAGCTCAAATTATCCCTCAAAAGAATTGAAATCCTAGATTTTCCTTTTAGTTGAGGGAGAATTCCCTTCTTTACACCTTTTGCAAGGCAGTGTTGGTGTCGTTGTTAAAAGAATTCTAAGAAGGTGCAACACAGTTGCTTTTCTGCAGAACCCTTTCCTGTCTATAAGTAGCTAAAACGAATCTTATTGTCCTTTTCAAAAAATGACTGTGTTATGCTTCCAGTGGTCACTTATGTTTGGTATATGATGTCCTTTTACCCATAAAGCCTGTCCCTCTGCAGAAGCTGTCAAGAGGGTAAAGCTAAAGCTGTCAGAATACAAAGCAGAATGCCAAGAGGAGGCTCCTTCAGCAGTTAGGAAAAACAAAAAAATCATCATTTAAGGTACTATCCTGTGAATGGTTCTCCCCAAAGTGGAATTCTTTTGGCAGGTTAAAACTCCCAAATCTGTTTTCTAAATCGATAATGCAAACGGTTTAACTTTGCCCATATATTTATGAAACAAATGCCTTTCTCTGACCTAAGCAAAAACACCTTTTTAGAGCAAAGCTGCACATTGATGTGAGGTTGAACAGCTCCCAAGCTAGGGATCTCAGTATTATCCTTAAATCAATCTGTCTTGAATTTCTGATTCTTAAATGGCTCTGGTTTTAGCCTCTTCTTTTGATGCCCCTTGGTAGTGCCTTGTGATCTCACTTTAATTGTACTAACTTTAATTCTACTAATTTGGAGGTATGCCACCAGTCTCCCCAGTCTACTCCAACTTCCAGGGTGCTAATCATGTCACAATTCTACTTGGAAATACCTCTCACTCACCAATTATCTCTTCCTTTGACTAGTATTGATTTTTATGTTCTATAATAAAAGTAATTCCAAGTACAACACTTTCCTGAGTTCTGTGACTCATTTTAGAGAATTATCAAACCTGAAAGGGTCACTGAAGCAGCCAATCTGTAGCCAGTTGGTCAGAAGTGTGGGTGACCTGTGGATCCCTGAACTTGTTGTGACTGTTGTCTGAGGTGCAGGCAGCCCTGCTGGGACTGTGCCCTTAAATCTGCAGTCAGTGTTGATGGTTAGCATTAGAATGTTGCATTGCAGTACTGCCCTTACTAAACATCTAGCTGATCCTCAGATGTGCTCATCCCTGGGACTCAATCTCTTAGCACATAATGTTTCTTTGTTTTATTAAAGCCATATAGACCTTTCCTACTTATTCAAAAGAAGGTTTAAGAATTCAGTAAACCCTTCTCTAAGTCACAAGTACATTACAGTATTTAGCTCCCACAGCTCTAGGGCTTTACCTTCAGCTTTGGTTTTGATTTGGGATTTAGCTTCAAGTCTTTGGACTGAAGTGCACACATTTGATGTAATCATAATTGACACAATATTTTATGGTCTTTATCATCATCTATCTAGCCAAACTTTTATTCCTTTTCCTACTCATAGATGTCCATTTCAATATATGGATTGTATGTGCTGCCAATTCAACTTCAATACTTCAATATATCCTTAAAAAATATATAAGGTGGTGTTTGTATGTTTTAAATTTATATAAATGGTAAGGTGCTATTCATCTATTAAATTGTACTTTCTTCTTTAAAAGTTACTTTTAAGACACATTGATGGCCCTATATGTAATTCTAAGGCTTTACTTTTATCTATCTATCTATCTACCTATCTATCTATCTCTCTACCTACATATCTATACCCCTAAGTATGTAGATAACCTATGACTAAACATTAAGAAAATAAATAAATACAATATAATGTATGTATATACTGTATATATGTGTATATATATACACTCCTCCAATTTTCTGCTGTCACAAAAAATATAATAATGAATACCCTGTACATTTTTCCATTATGAACTGTTTGAAAACAAACAATGAGTAAGATGCTATTTCGCAGGATATACATATCCTTAATTTCACCAATTAGTTCCAGATTCCTTTCCAAAAATAGCTCCATTAGTTTGCAGTCCCACCAAGAGTACAAGAATTGTTTTCATTTTCCTGACTCCTCACCAGCACTTGATGTTGCTTGGCATGATTTTACCTTCCCATCATAGAAAGTTATCTAGTTTTTTTTTTTTCCTTTGATTGTGCTGACAAAGTTCATTTTGGTGTAAAGAGCATATACTGCTATTATCTGGAGTCAATCAACTTCTAGTTTGTGCCATCACTCAGAGAATTCTACCTTTTAGGAAACCATTGCACTTTCCCAATGGTTGTCACTCTCTTTTGATTTGCCTAGCCTAGACCTGGAAAGAAGTAGAGGAAGAGAAAATCCTGAGGACAAACAGGTTTTTATAAGCTTAATGCTTACTTTCCACCCCTGGCACAACCTTGGTGATTTTTCACCACATTCTGCAGATCTTGCTGCTTTCATATGCAGAAGAAATAACTGAATGATCTCCAGGGCACCCAGGGAAAAGCTGGGAGAACTCCTTCACTGAATGCATCCCCCATCTGTGGCCCTGGTACACCTCAAGTTAGGTTCCACATTCGTTCCACTACCAGAGTCCATTTCCTTCTCTATTCCCAAGGTTTTCTCTGGTATTCTGAGGTGATTTCTGGTATCTATTGAACTACCTCTCCATCTGTAGAATCTCTGAGGTTGGGTTCAAGGGAAGGAATCACAACTTTGTGTTAGACATCTTGCCTGAAACACTCTGTTCTTATTATAATAATTGTCATGAATTTGTACTTATATCTATTCATTATTGGACCTATCTCCTTAAAATTACTTTCTGTAGTTGGAACCTTGTGTACAGTGGATTATCTTTAACATTCTGAACTAAAATTAAAAATACTGGGGTCCTAAAAGTCTCATAAGAAAAATCTTATTGGAAAGGAAATTTTGGATCAAAACAATAACTCTTATGAAAAGCCAGGATCACCAGTTCTGACATGTTTGAACAACAAAGCATGGAGATAATATTCAAATAATTTTAAGGCTTTCTTGGGCTTTAATTTATGTGTGTCTCTGTGTTAGTGTATATTATGTATGTTACATGAATATTTATGGGTCATCCAGTGGTTTTACACTACTTTAAGAAGTTTCTGTGAAGTGGATTTCTTTTTTCAGTGCAGTCACTAGAAAAAATTTCACTAGTGAAAATATTTGAGCTAATAAGATAACATTTGTATATATATTTATTCACAAACTCAAGATTTGACTATTATATATTCAGACAGCTGGCCCAAATATTTTAAATCTCAAAATTGAATATTGAATTGGTCTATCTTGTCCATGAACTCCTAATATCTCGATTATGGCAATACTTAAAAAATCAATATGGAACTTTATTTACAAGAAAATAACTCACAGAATGTCTCAAAGAAATGTCAAGCTTCAGACAAAGGTTGGTGAAGACTTTGACTCAGTTTTTAAGCAGTTCTCATGATCCTGAGCTCATCTGGGTATAAGATTCATAGTAAGGCTGAAGGATTGCATATTTGATTTTTCACATCAAGAGAGAGAGAAAAAAAGAAAACTCCTTCACCCAAGAATTGTGCAAAATTCCTGAGTTTCTTTGGATTTTATCATGAAGAACTAATCACTGAGGTTAGGAAAGTGCCATGCATTTACCAACTTAAGCTTGGGAATAACCTTTCTCAGAAACATTGCAGTGCAAAGGAATATGGGGCTTACACTAGTCAGAGGCCACTGCTGGCATCAGGCAGAGAGGAATTCCATATAGATTACCTGTTTGTTCCACAATGGAGGAGAGGTGATTCCTCAGTGTGAAACAACAGGGTACTATTAGGAAGGGGGAAGCAGGATATACTGTATGGGCAAGAAACATATGTTCACTTCACTTATTAATTGTCACCCTTCTTTGGTTTTCCTCTCCAACCCAGTTGATTTCCAGTTAAACCTACCATACTTTATCTTTCTTAAACACTGATTTGATCATGTCACTGTCTGAAAGTCTGCATAATTTCACATTGTGGATGGATTAAAATTCAAAAGGTCTTTCATTCTAAGGATTCACTATTTTTAGGGCTTTATATCTTATTACTGTTCCTGTACAACTTCTTGTATAACTTTTACTTTTCTTTACCAAACCTGGTCATGAACTCTCACATACTCTTGATTTTATTCATGCTGTATCTTCATGCTGCTTTCTCTTTCCCATCTAGACCCTTCCACCTGTATCTTTTATGTCTTTCAGTAACACCACTTCTGTGGAGTCCCCTTAATTTTTCTATGATATCACTCCCCCTTTTGTGCGTCCAGATTTTCTTTTCTATTTCTGTGGTTCCCTGATTTATTTTCCAAATATTGATTTGTTTGAACATAATTTTTATTCATGTATTCTAATCACTTTAAACATATCATTAATATTTCTGCTTGGCATATATAATAAACATAGAAAATACATGTGATTAAATAAGTAGACATGAAATTTTCTAGGTAACTTACAATACCCATACTTTAGTCTCTGTAGACTTACAGAGAGGATAGGGGTTTTAGGTAATATACTAGACTGTGGATGAAAGGCTAACTATTAGTATTTAATTGATGCTTTTATGAACTTACAAGGAACTACTATAGACCAAAGGGTTAAAACTTTCAAGCTGGCTGAAGCCAAATGATTTATAATCATTATAAATAATTCCAATCTATTAATGTAGGAGAAAGATAATGCTGCAGTGGCTAGAACATTCTCCAGGTTTGTTAACATATATCAAATGTCCACAGTAGTGCCTGGCACATTTGAATGCTTATAAAATTCAAGCTGTAACATTTACACTTTTATTATTGGATAAACTAGTAGACATAACCACATAAAGACAAAAGCTATATTTAATTTATCTTTATACAAAACAATATCACACTATTATAGGTGGTTAACCAATTATCTCTTGAAAAAAAATATAGGGACAATTTTTTAAATAAATGAGTAACAATGGCTTAAAATTATCTTAGCTATAAAATGGTACAAAGACATAAAAAGGACTTTTGGAGATAACTATAACTAAATAAAAATTAAGAGAAAAAAATAGTGAATTATTTAATACTAAACAAAATTGCTTTAAAAGTAGATTGGTTGTTTTAGCCATCCTAAGGCAGTTTTTCAATTAAATCTGAAAAAGATAAAGGTAAGGACTATAAAAATATTGAGATAGTCCACAAATATTATAAAATATACTGTTTTAATGATATGGTTAGCCACACACTACTAGAAGAATTATTAGGAAGAAGAAAAAAAAAAACATAAACAGCATGAATTCACCTGCCTAAAGTTAAACTAGGATAAGAAGGGTAATCCTTGAGAGAATACACTGTACAAGAGAAATCTTTTTCAGTTATCATCAAAAGACACACAAAAAATCTTTTCTTTAAGATTTCATTCAACTCAAGAAAAGGAAAATAGTTATAGAAAAATAAACAGTTCATAGCCATTAACTTTTGTAGTAGAAGTACAATTTCAAAATAAAGCATTATATTATGTAGCTATATTTTACATTTTTATATGAGAAAATATGAGCTATTCATTCTTTTTTTTTTTCTTATCCCCTAAACAAACCAAAGAAATTAAGACCTCACCGAAGACATAGTTCTATAATTTTTTACTTGCAAGCTTACAATAAACTGATAACACTTCCCTCTGGAGTATGTTTTATAATCTTGATAAAATGATTTGACTCTCCCCACAGTGATGCTGTGAGTTTCACTATAAAAGAGGTTAACATACCTATAACAGTATACTCCTACATTCTCTAATGGCATGAGTATGACCAATCTATTTTTATTGAAATTATTTAATTTTGGAGGCCTGAGTTAATACCTCCTTGCCTCAGGAGGGTAATATGATGTTTATGCTTAGGAACAAAGAGATGATAAATTTAGCCATTATATTCAGCCTTTATATAACCATGTATTACCTTTCAGTTGCTGTGCTGCTTATCAGAGTCTTAAGCTATTTCTCTGTAAAACAAATATGCATATCCTACATTTACAAACTATTTTGTCCATGCTGTGTTCTTAATTTTTGTACTTGAACTTATTACCTACGGCAAATAATGTAATTAATTCACTAAATACATACTTACTGCTTATTGCTTATGTCCTATGTGCCAAGCCCTATGTTGTCCTTGTGGAATCCATAATCAGCAATGGAGATGTTGAGTCTGACTTTGCAGTCCTTATGTCTAGGTGAGGCAGCACACTAGGAAGTTGGTAATCACAACATGGTGTGATAAGTTAAATGTGCTTATAAAATTAGCCATATTAAAGACTTGGCAAAGTCAGCAACAGTACTTACGATTGGGATGTCAGAAAAAATAGCTAAAAAACCCTGATCTCCTAGAGCACTAAAACCAGTGGTTTCTCAACAGAGGGAAATTTTGTGCCCCCTCACCCTCCCCCCACCATCCAAAAGCTATTTGACAATATCTGCAGACACTTTTTACTACTGGCATCTAACGGGAAAAGACCAGAGATTTTGCTAAACATACTGCACTCTATAAGAGAGCCTCCAAATCCCCCACGCCCCAACAATTATTTGTCTCAAAATGTCAGTAAAATCTAGATTGAGAAATCTTTTTTTTGGCCAATATTTTATAATAATTTATTTATTTATTTATTTATTTATTATTATTATTATTTTATTAGTTTCTGCTTTATAACAAAGTGAATCAGTCATACATATACATCTGTTCCCAAATCCCTTCCCTCATGCATCTCCCTCCCTCCCACCCTCCCCATCCCACCCCTCCAGGCGGTCACAAAACACCAAGCTGATCTCCCTGTGCTCTGCGGCTGCTTCCCACTATCTATCTACCTTACGTTTGGTAGAGAAATCTTGCACTAAAGAGTATACTAAAGTCTAAGGGTCATGCCATTGATTTGCTCTTTTGGATAGCTTTGAATTTAACTTGCTCAATTTAGGTCTGTAAAACACAAGTATATTCTTTGTCACCAATAAAATGCACAATTACTAAATGCTATCTGGAGAGAATACTTGTTTTAATAGATGCCCTTACCATACTCTTTAATCTCTAAATGTAAATAAAGGCATAGGCAGTGGGGTTTTTTTGTCTTTTTTGGTTTGCTGTACTTAAAATCTCCAGCTTTTGTACCAGAAGAACAACTTTAGAGCGGTCATAACAATTTCTAGGTGATTCGTTTACTTTTTACTCTCTCTTTGACCAAAAAAAAAAAAAAAAAAAAAAAGAGAGCTGTGGAAGTTTTTCTTCTACTTGTTTCTCTGAACTATCCCTGCTAAACCTGAGAATCTCTTGATGTTATTTGCATAGTTCAACTGAAATGATCATTGAGCAAACATCCCTAGGTAGGGTCTCATGTATGGACTAGTTTACATCTTTTTCTCCAAATCAGCAACCCAAAGATGTTCTGTTCTCTTCAATCAAATCAATATGAATCACTTTTCCCCCTATTTAGCTTTAAATGTTTGCATGGTATTGCTAGCTGTTTCTTTCAGTCACTGTACAGTATTGTAAAGTATTACTTTGAGAGATGTCTTTGAATGATAAAGTGCTGTACATGGAAAAGTGATTGTTGATTTTGTTGCCTGCTTCCTGCAGGGGCTCTGACATGATGGAATGCCTGGCTTGGAGCTTCCAGTTATCCCTGCCAATCCTTGGCCACACGATATCTCTGTAGTCTTCCAATACCATCAAATTATGGTAGGTTCAACAGTTATTTTTTTAAAAAACCCTTTTGAGGCTGATTATAATTGTCATTCATATTTCTTTCAGTTACCAAAAAGCATAAATCTACAGAACCATTACTAACATGAGGTATATTTTAAAAAATTGAAGCCATATTTCTGACCTTGAGATTTCAATTTTTTCATCCATTTTTTAGGCCACCAAATAATAGAGTAGGAGGAATAACTGTTTTAGAAAAAATAAAAACCCTTAAAATCAGTATGTATTTTTAAAATACTCACTATATGCAAAACATTGCATTGGATATTGAGAAATATTTAAAAATAAATAAGCTAGTCTCTTATCACATTGAATTGGCTGTGATCTAGACATGAGAAAGCCACTTCCTTCAAAAGCCTTTTGACAGCTACAAAGAATACTGGATGCTGAAATGCTGCTGAAAGAAATCTCCTATGCTTTTTTCTTTTTTTTTTTTTTTACATCTTTATTGGAGTATAATTGCTTTACAATGGTGTGTTAGTTTCTGCTTTATAACAAAGTGAGTCAGTTATACATATACATATGTTCCCATATCTCTTCCCTCTTGTGTCTCCCTCCCTCCCACCCTCCCTATCCCACCCCTCTAGGTGGTCACAAACCACCCAGCTGATCTCCCTGTGTTATGCGGCTGCTTCCCACTAGCTATCTATTTTACGTTTGGTAGTGTATATATGTCCATGCCACTCTCTCACTTTGTCACAGCTTACCCTTCCCCCTCCCCATATCCTCAAGTCCATGCTCTATTAGGTCTGTGTCTTTATTCCCGTCTTTCCCCTAGGTTCTTCATGACATTTTTTTCCTTAGATTCCATATATTTGTGTTAGCATACAGTATTTGTCTTGCTCTTTCTGACTTACTTCACTCTCTATGACAGACTCTAGGTCCATCCACCTCACTACAAATAACTCAATTTCGTTTCCTTTTATGGCTGAGTAATATTCCATTGTATATATGTGCCACATCTTCTTTATCCATTCATCCAGTGATGGACACTTAGGTTGCTTCCACCTCCTGGCTATTGTAAATAGAGATGCAATTAATATTTTGGTAAATGACTCTTTTTGAATTATGGTTTTCTCAGGGTATATGCCCAGTAGTGGGATTGATGGGTCATATGGTAATTCTATTTTTAGATTTTTAAAGGAACCTCCATACTGTTCTCCATAGTGGCTGTACCAATTCACATTTCCACCAGCAGTGCAACAGTGTTCACTTTTGTCCACACCCTCTCCAGCATTTATTGTTTCTATATTTTTTATGATGACCATTCTGACTGATGTGAGATGACATCTCATTGTAGTTTTGATTTATATTTCTCTAATAATTAATGATGTTGAGCATTCTTTCATGTGTTTGTTGGCACTCTGTATATCTTCTTTAGAGAAATGTTTATTTAGATCTTCTTCCTATTTTTGGATTGGGTTGTTTGTTTTTTTGATATTGAGCTGCATGAGCTGCTTGTAAATTTTGGAGATAATCCTTTGTCAGTTGCTTCATTTGCAAATATTTCTCCCATTCTGAGGGTTGTCTTTTGATCTTATTTATGGTTTCCTTTGCTGTGCAAAAGCTTTTAAGTTTCATTAGGTCCCATTTGTTTATCTTTGTTTTTATTTCCATTTCTCTATGAGGTGGGTCAAAAAGAACCTTGCTGTGATTTATGTCATAGAGTGTTCTGCCTATGTTTTCCTCAAAGAGTTTGATAGTTTCTGGCCTTACATTGAGGTCTTTAATCCATTTTGATCTTATGTTTTTGTATGGTGTTAGGGAGTGTTCTAATCTCATACTTTTACATGTACCCATCCAGTTTTCCCAGCACCACTTATTGAAGAGGCTGTCCTTTCTCCACTGTACATTCCTGCCTTCTTTATCAAATATAAGGTGACCATATGTGTGTGGGTTTATCTCTGGACTTTCTAACCTGTTCCATTGATCTATATTTCTGTTTTTGTGCCAGTACCATAGCCACAGCAATCAGAGAAGAAAAGGAAATAAAAGGAACCAAATTGGAAATGAAGAAGTAAAGCTGTCACTGTTTGCAGATGACATGATAGAGAGAATACTAAAGACATGACATAGAGAATACTAAAGATGCTACCAGAAAACTACTAGATCTAATCAATGAATTTGGTAAAGTAGCAGGATACAAAATTAATGCACAGAAATCTCTGGTATTCCTATACACTAATGATGAAAAATCTAAAAGTGAAATCAAGAAAACACTCCCATTTACCACTGCAACAACAGCAACAAGAAAATAAAATATCTAGGCATAAATCTACCTAAGGAGACAAAAGACCTGTATGCAGAAAATTATAAGACACTGATGAAATAAATTAAAGATGATACAAATAGATGGAGAGATATACCATGTTCTTGGATTGGAAGAATCAACATTATGAAAATGACTCTACTACTCAAAGCAATCTACATATTCGATGCAATCACTATCAAACTACCACTGGCATTTTTCACAGAACTAGAACAAAATATTTCACAATTTGTATGGCAACACAAAAGACCCTGAAGAGCCAAAGCAAGCTTGAGAACGAAAAATGGAGCTGGAGGAATCAGGCTCCCTGACTTCAGACTATACTACAAAGCTACAGTAATCAAGACAGTATGGTACTGTCACCTTACATTTGACAGAGATGTTTCTCTTGCATTTTAGCTGAATTTACCCTTTTTAGCCATTCTATATTTTTACAGAGTACCTATCCTTGCGATTTCTTTGGGGTTTCAAAGGCATTTTATACCTGTTTCATCCACAGAATTGAAAGTATAAAAGCAAAATAAGTTTCTCAGCAGAAAAACACTATTCTTGATTCTTAAAGAAATAAATTCCCATGGTTTTTAATGAAAATGATGCTATGTAATGTAACAGAACATAACATCAGTAATAACTAAACATTAAATGCAGGAAGAATTCTCAGAGAACTTTTCTTATTACATCCATCAGTGTCAGTCACCACCATCACGTTTAAACACAATTGAGGAAAAATGATAGCTTAAGAGACCTCTAGGCTGGCTTTCAGGTCTGTGATTTTCACA
The DNA here is from genome assembly GCF_964341445.2 of Mesoplodon mirus. Lineage (NCBI taxonomy): Eukaryota > Metazoa > Chordata > Mammalia > Artiodactyla > Ziphiidae > Mesoplodon > Mesoplodon mirus. Next base: position 52,646,125 of record NC_138992.1, read on the forward strand.
ATTCTTTGAAAAATATTACAGTAAAACTACCAAAAGAACAACTTAGTGAATTTGAACTATTTAAGTCCAAAGAAATGCAAGCATGTTTTAAAACTATGTTTCTTTTTTTTAACAACTTTATTGGAGTATAATTGCTTTACAATGGTGTATTAGTTTCTGCTTTATAACAAAGTGAAACAGCTCTACGTATACATATATCCCCATATCTCTTCCTTCTTCCATCTGTCTCCCACCCTCCATATCCCACCCCTCTAGGTGGTCACAAAGCACTGAGCTGATTTCCCTGCGTTATGCGGCTGATTCCCACTTGCTATCTACTTTACATTTGGTAGTGTATATATGTCCATGCCACTCTCTCACTTCGTCCCAGCTTACCCTCCCCATGTCCTCAAGTCCATTTTCTATGTCTGTATCTTTCTTCCTGTCCTGCCCTTAGGTTCTGCAGAACTTTTTTTTTTTAGGTTCCATACATATCTGTTAGCATATGATATTAGTATTTCTCTTTCTAACTTACTTCACTCTGTATGACAGACCCTAGGTCCATCAACCTCACTACAAATAACTCAGTTTCATTTCTTTTTATGGCTGAGTAATATTCCATTGTATATATGTGCCACATCTTCTTTATCCATTTATCTGTCAATGAACAGTTAGATTGCTTCCATGTCCTGGCTATTGTAAATAGTGTTCCAATGAACATTGTGATACATGACACTTTTTTTTGTTTGTTTGCAGTATGCGGGCCTCTCACTGCTGTGGCCTCTCCCATTGTGGAGCACAGACTCTGGACGTGCAGGCTCTGTGGCCATGGCTCATGGACCCAGCAGCTCCATGGCCTGTGGGATCTTCCTGGAACAGGGCAAGAACCCTTGTCCCCTGCATCGGCAGGCAGACTCTCAACCACTGTGCCACCAGGGAAGCCCTACATGACACTTTTTGAATTATATTTTTCTCAGGGTATATGCCCAGTAGTGGGATTGCTGTGTCATGTGGTGGTTCTATTTTTAATTTTTTAAGGAACCTCCATACTGTTCTCCATAGTGGCTCTATCAATTTACATTCCTACCAACAGTGCTAGAGGGTTCCCTTTCTCTGCACCTTCTCCAGCATTTATTGTTTGTAGACTTTTTGATGATGGCCATTCTGATCGTGCTGAGGTGACACATCATTGTAGTTTTGATTTAAATTTCTCTAATGATTAGTGATGTTGAGTATCCTTTCATGCATTTGGTGGCAATCTGTATATCTTCTTTGGAAAAATGTCTATGTAAGTTTTCTGCCCATTTTTGGATTGGGTTGTTTGTTTTATTGATATTGAGCTGCATGAGCAGCTTGTATATTTCGGAGATTAATCCTTTGTCCATTGCTTCATTTACAAATATTATCTCCCATTCTAAGGTTTGTCTTTTCTTATTGTTTATGGTTTCCTTTGCTATGCAAAAGCTTTTAAGTTTCATTAGGTCCCATTTGTTTATTTTTGTTTTTATTTCCATTTCTCTAGGAGGTGGGTCAAAAAGGATCTTGTTGTGATTTTTGTCACAGAGTGTCTGCCTATGTTTTCCTCTAAGCGTTTTATAGTGTCTGTTCTTATATTTGAGTCTTTAATCCATTTTGAGTTTACTTTTGTGTATCGTGTTAGGGAGTGTTCTAATTTCATTCTTTTACATGTAGGTGTCCAAATTTCCCAGCACCACTTATTGAAGAGGCTGTCTTTTCTCCATTGTAGATTCTTGTCTCCTTGATTGAAATTAAGGTGACCCTATGTGTGTGGGTTTATCTCGGGGCTTTCTATCCTGTTCCACTGATCTATATTTCTGTTTTTGTGCAAGTACCATACTGTCTTGGTCACTGTAGCTTTGTAGTATAGTTTGAAGTCAGTGAGCCTGATTCATTCAGCTCTATTTTTCTTTCTCAAGATTGCTTTGGTTATTCAGGGTTTTTTGTGTTTTCATACAAACTGTGACATTTTTTGTTCTAGTACTGTGAAAAATGTCATTGGTAGTTTTACAGGGATTGCATTGAATCTGTAGATTGCTTTGCGTAGAATGGTCATTTTCAGAATGTTGATTCTTCCAATCCAAGAACATGGTATATCTCTCCATCTGTTTATATCATCTGTAATTTCTTTCATCAGTGTCTTATAGTTTTCTGCATACAGGTCATTTTTCTCCTTAGATCGGTTTATTCCCAGGTATTTTATGCTTTCTGTTGCAGTGTTACTTGGGAGTGTTTCCTTAATTTCTCCTACAGATTTTTCATCATTAGTGTATAGGAATGCAAGATATTTCTTTGCAATAATTTTGTATCCTGCTACTTCACCAAATTCATTGTTTAGCTCTAATAGTTTCTCGTAGAGTCTTTAAGATACTCTATGTATATTATCATGTCATCTGCAAACAGTGACAGCTTTACTTCTTCTTTTCCAATTTGGATTCCTTTTATTTCTTTTTTTTTTTAATTAATTTTATTTATTTATTTATTTCTGGCTGTGTTGGGTCTTTGTTTCTGTGTGAGGGCTTTTTCTAGTTGCAGCAAGCGGGGGCCACTCTTCATCGCAGTGCGCAGGCCTCTCATTATTGCGGCCTTTCTTGTTGCAGAGCACAGGCTCCAGATGCGCAAGCTCAGTAGTTGTGGCTCATGGGCCCAGTTGCTCCGTGGCATGTAGGATCCTCCCAGACCAGGGCTCAAACCCACGTGCCCCAAACTAGCATGCATATTCTCAGCACTACACCACCAGGGAAGCCCTCCTTTTATTTCTTTTTCTTCACTGATTGTTGTGGTTAAATCTTCCAAAAATTTGTGGAATAAGAGTGATGAGAGTGGACATCCTTGTCTTCTCCCTGATCTTAGTGGAAATGGTTTCAATTTTTCACCATTGAGAAATATGTTGCCTGTGGATTTGTAATGTATGGTGTTTATTTGGTTGAGGTAAGTTCCCTCTATGCCTACTTTCTGGAGGGTTTTTATCATAAATGGGTGTTGAATATGTTGAAATCTTTTTCTGCATCTATTGAGATGATCATATGGTTTTTATCCTTCAATTTATTAATATGGTGTATCACATTGATTGATTTGTTTATATTAAAGAATCCTTGCATACCTGGGATAAACCCCCCTTGATCATAGTGTATGATCCTTTTAATGTGCTGTTGGATTCTGTTTGCTAGTATTTTGTTGAGGGTTTCTGCATCTATGTTAATCAATGTTATTGACCTGTAGTTTTCTTTCTTTGTGACATCTTTTTCTGCTTTTGGTATCAGGGTAATGGTGGCCTCATAGAATGAGTTTCAGAGTGTTCCTCCTGCTGCTACATTTTGGAAGAGTTTGAAAAGAATAGGTGTCATCTCTTCTCTAAATGTTTGATAGAATTCTCCTGTGAAGCCATCTGGTTCTGGGCTTTTGTTTGTTGGAAGATTTTTAATCACATTCTCAATTTCAGTGCTTGTGTTTGGTCTGTTTATATTTTCTATTTCTTCCTGGTTCAGTCTTGGAAAGTTGTGCTTTTCTAAGAATGTGTCCATTTCATTGGCATATAGTTGCTTGTAGTAATCTCTCATGATCCTTTTGTATTTCTGCAGTGTCAGTTTTTACTTCTCCTTTTTCATGTCTAATTCTATTGACTTGAGTCTTCTTCCTTTTTTTTCTTGATGACTCTGGCTAACAGTTTATCAATTTTTTATATTTTCACAAAGAACCAACTTTTAGTTTATTGATCTTTGCTATTTTTTCCTTCATTTCTTTTTCATTTATTTCTGATTTCATCTTTATGACTTCTTTCCTTCTAATTTTGTGGTGTTTTTGCTCTTCTTTCTCTAATTGCTTTAGTTGGAAGGTTAGGTTGTTTGTTTGAGATGTTTCTTGTTTCTTGCAGTAAGATTGTAGTGACATAAACTTCCCTTTTAGAACTGCTTTTGCTGCATCCCATAGGCTTTGGGTCATCGTGTCTTCATTGTCTTTTGTTATTAGGTATTTTTTTTTATTTCCTCTTTGATTTCTTCAGTGATGTCTTGGTTATTTAGTAGTGTACTGTTTAGCTTCCTTGTGTTTGTATATTTACAGATTTTTTTTTTCTGTAGTTCATATCTAGTCTCATAGTGCTGTGGTCAGCAAAGATACTTGACATGATTTCAATATTCTTAAATTTACCAAGAGTTGACTTGTGACCCAAGATATAATCTCTCCTGGAGGATATTTAAAGAGCATTTGAGAGGAACATGTATTCTGTTGTTTTTAATGGAATGTCCTATGAATATCCATTAAGTCCACCTTGTTTAATGTATAATTTAAAGCTTGTGTTTCCTTATTCATTTTCATTTTGGATGATCTGTCTATTAGTGAAAGTGTGGTGTTAATGTTCCCTAGTATGATTGTGTTACTTTTGATTTCCCCTTTTATGGCTGTTAGCATTTGCCATATGTATTGAGGTACACCTATGTTGCGTGCATAAATATTTACAATTGTTATATCTTCTTCTTGGATTGATCCCTCGATCATTATGTAGTGTCCTTCTTTGTCTCTTGTGATAGACTTTTTTTTAAAGTCTATTTTGTCTGATATGAGAATTGCTACTCCAGCTTGCTTTTGATTTCCATTTGCATGGAACATCTTTTTTCCATCCCCTCACTTTCAGTTTGTATGTGTCCCTAGGTGTAAAGTGGGTCTCTTGTAGACAGCATATGTACAGGTCTTCTTTTGTATCCATTCAGCCAGTTTATGTCTTTTGGTTGGAGCATTTAATCAATTTACATTTAAGGTAATTATTGATATGTATGTTCCTATTACCATTTTCTTAATTGTTTGGGTTTGTTATTGTAGGTCTTTTCCTTCTCTTTTGTTTCCTGCCTGGAGAAATTCCTTTAGCATTTGTTGTAAAGCTGTTTTGGTGGTGCTGAATGCTCTTAGCTTTTGGTTGTCTGTAAAGGTTTTAATTTCTCTGTTGAATCTGAATGACATTTTTGCTGGGTAGAGTAATCTTGGTTGTAGGTTTTGTCCTTTCATCACTTTAAATATGTCCTGCCACTCCCTTCTGGTTTGCAGAGTTTCTGCTGAAAGTTCAGCTGTTAACCTTATGGAGATTCTCTTGTATGTTATTTCTGTTGTTGTTGTTGTTGTTGTTTTCCCTTGCTGCTTTTAATATTTTTTCTTTGTATTTAATTTTTGATAGTTTGACTAATATGTGTCTTGGCATGTTTCTTCTTGGATTTATCCTGTATGGGACTCTCTGTGCTTCTTGGACTTGATTGACTATTTCTTTTCCATATTAAGGAAGTTTTCAACTATAATCTCTTCAGATATTTTCTTAGTCCATTTCTTTTTCTCTACTTCTTCTGGGACCCCTATAGTTTGAATGCTGGTGCATTTAATGTTGTCCCAGATGTCTTTGAGACTGTTCTCAATTCTTCTCATTCTTTTCTCTTTATTCTGCTCTGCAGTAGTTATTTCCAGCCTTTTATCTTCCAAGTTACTTATCTGTTCTTCTGCTCCACTTATTCTGCTATTGATTCCTTCTAGAGAATGCTTAATTTCATTTATTGTGTTCATCATTGTTTGTTTGCTCTTTAGTTCTTCTAGTTCTTTGTTAAATGTTTCTTGTATTTTCTCCATTCTAGTTCAAAGATTTTGGATCATCTTTACCTATCATTACTCTGAATTATTTTTCAGGTAGACTGCCTATTTCGTCTTCATTTATTTGGTCTTTTACGTTTTTTACCTTGATCCTTCAACTGCTGTGTGTTTCTCTGTCTTCTTATTTTGTTTAGCTTACTGTGTTTTTGGTCTCCTTTTCATATGATGCAGGTTAGTAATTCCCATTGTTTTTGGTGTCTGCCTCCAGTGGCTAAGGTTGATTCAGTGGGTTTTGTAGGCTTCCTGGTGGAAGGGACTTGTGCCTGTGTTCTGGTGGTTGAGGCTGGATCTTGTCTTTCTGGTGGGCAGGACTGCATCCAGTTGTGTGTTTTGGGGTGTCTGTGATCTTATTATGATTTATAGGCAGCCTTTATGCTAACAGGTGGGGTTGTGTTCCTGTCTTTCTAGTTGTTTGACAAAGGTTGTCCAGCACTGTAGGTTGCTGGTTGTTGATTGTAGCTAGGTTTTAGTGTTGACGTGGAGATCTCTGGGAGAGCTTTTGCTATTTGATATTATGTGGAGCCAGGAGGTCTCTGGTGGATCAATATCCTGAACTCAGCTCTCCCACCTCAGAGGCACAGGCCTGACACCTGGCCAGAGCACCATGACCCTGTCAGCACCACGGCCAAGTACATGGACATTTTCTTGCATTTTGGGAAGTCTGAGGTCTTCTGCCAACATTCAGTAGGTGTTTTGTAGGAGTTGTTCCACATGTAGATGTATTTCTGATGTATTTGTAGGGAGGAAGGTGATCTCCAAGTCTTACTCCTCTGCCATCTTGAAACTCTTGCTACATGTTGTTTTTGAAAAGGCTCCTGACAGAAGATAGAGATGCAGCCAAAGGTGCTGCATATGGTGCTAACTCTCTAGTTCCATGGGGTCTGAAAACTATGTTTCTTAAAGATAAAATATTATCCTTATATTACAGGGAAACCTATTAGTTCAGTAAGTTATGTAACAGGGTTTTGTTCCTATAGAGTATATGAGTTTTTCCACATCACTTGTTGCAAAGTTCAGTTAATTACACCTTGACTAGTGTATCCATTCTTATTGTAAATTAGTCATATTTCTCTAGAATTCACTTGGAGCCTTCATCTCACACAGACAAGCAAAATTTCATTTGGGCATTATTTTTGTTGGTACCATATTTTACTGATAACATTTGTTTGCCTATAAATAATATTTTGTGCAGTACTGCAGTTTCACATTAGTAGCCTTTCACTTTTTCAAGCACAGAAAACCTTGACGGTTTTTAAAAAACAAACAGTAGAGTAAAAATGGAGTATTTGAAATGAGAAGAAAATTGCTATGGATCTCAAATATTTCAAGATATATTGCTGTCACACAAGATCACTTCTATAAACATCCATCTACTTGTTTTCTCCAGAAGTATTTTCTATATAAATTATATATTGTCAAGCTTATATCATATTTCATGCCCTAAGAGCTTTTGCCAGATCTTGCAGCAGTAATAAATAACAATCTGGAGATGCTGTTAAAAATTACCTCACTACAAACTTAACTGTTTAACTAAAAGACTCCCACTTAAAGACAAATGTTCTGCTTTTCTTGGGTTTAAAGCTTAAACAAACTTAAGGATATTTCTATAGCACTTATTATTTTTGTCAAGAGCAGTTCATTTTTCCTGAACTGAGAATAATCTGAGATTTATTCATGCTTAGTTTCTATGATCCTATTCCTCTCAGGATAAGTATAAAAAATCTTTAGTACTTAGGATTACTATTAGAAGAATAAATACAGTCTCTTTAAAAAACAAACAAACAAACAAACAAAAAACTAACTCTTATTGTTTGACATTTAGTGATTTTCAAAACTTTACCTGTAAAATATTTATCAGTCTTAGGGATTCCAGAGCTATTTTACTTTATGTTGCCACTTCATTTTCCTAAAGTTATAACCAAATTGACCACTACCAAGATTAGCTAAAAAAAGTAACATAAAAATGTGGGGAGGGATAGTATGAAAAAGATGGCATTTTTCTCTTTCTTTATCTCATGTCATCAACTGTTTATTGATGCTAAACAATCTGTTACTCACTTGCCAGCTTTTCATCTGTTGGGTTATGTAGAATGAGTTCTCCTTGTTTTTAGTTTTTCTGAAGCAGCTGTTTCTAGTATATTTTCCAGGGACATCTAAATTCAGGGTACATTCAACACCTCCACATTTATTTAAATACCAAAATACTCTTTGGAAGAAGATCATGAGACAGTAGTTATTCTCAGAGTATAATTTTGTAAACATGTATTAAGGTGGTAGTTAGACTTAGTTCTTTCTCCTTTTTTCCCTAAATGCCAAATGATAGGTTCTATTCAACCAGTTTGGTTTTGGTCAGGAACACATGCTTCCTCATCAATTCATCATCAGTAATCAATTTTTATGATGAGAGTAGACATTTCATATCTCAAATCTCAATTTGAGCTAACATCTAATTCTAAAAAAAGAGGGATATGCAAATAATAAAGTATTGCTATAGGATTAATGTATTAAATACTGGTTAATTTTACTTTTCCCTCTTTGTCTCTGATGAAATTCCATGATATCTACAGTTTTGTTCCATATGTGTTCATTCAGCAAACATTAATTGAGCAGGTTTTATATATAAGGCACTGTGCAAAATGATAGTGATGTGGGACACAATGGTTATTCACTCTAGCTCATAAGAAGCCCTATGCTAGTGGGAAAGACAGACTTCTAAATAAACACAGAAATAGAACAAAATTTTAAGTGCAACTCAATGAGTGCTTTAATAGAGTTGTGAGATAATCTATGAGAATAAGAGAGAATGGCTAAATTAGGCCTAATGTGAAAATAAGACCATGTTTTAGGGTTATAGTGTCTACTTCACCTTAGAAACCTAGATCACCTTCATCATTATGCATACAGACTCTGAGCAGGGAAAAAAGTAGGTGGAACATAAGCAGAGCCATCCAACTAGCTACTACAATTCCAAATTGTACTAATTTAAATTTAAACCCAGTACAAATTGTAAATTTAAGCCCAGTGTTAAATTTCTTCCCCTCTAGCAATTTTTGCTATATTTCTATCCTTTTAAAAGTTGTCTTAAGGGGCTTCCCTGGTGGCGCAGTGGTTGAGAGTCCGCTTGCTTATGCAGGGGACACAGGTTCGTGCCCTGGTCCGGGAAGACCCCACATGCCTCAGAGCAGCTGGGCCCGTGAGCCCTGGCCACTAAGGCTGTGCATCTGGAGCCTATGCTCCACAACGGGAGAGGCCACAGCTGTGAGCCACCCGTGTACCACAAAAAAAAAAAAAAAAAAAAAAAAAAAGTTGTTTTAAATTCAGTTTTTATTTTCACCAATGGAGAGGCTCTTCCAATTTACATATGGACAGACTTATGTTTTTTCTTTCCACTAAAAGTTAGTATTAAACTTTTATTTTAAAACAATTAGCATGTTTTGTTTTATAATGGAATTAAATTAGTATTAAAAACATAATCAACATTGTATCAACTTACCCTGAAAGTATAATGTCCTGAAATGTAACCAGTAATTTATTTGTTTGTTCATTTAAAAAATAAATTACCCATGGAAAAAAGAACTAAATTACTTACAAAATACTGATTGACTGGAAGACTATAAATGTACTTTCTATATGTATTTTATTTTTCTGCTATGAGATTGGAGCAAAAGTGGGGATAAAGTGATATTTGCATTGAGGCTTAAAATATACCTCAAGATTTATATTCAGATATAAGTGTATCTGAAGTTTGTAATTTAGACAGCTTTTAAAATATAATGAAAATTTCTAGTCCAGAAAAAATAACATAGACGCACTTTCCCCTGCTAATTCAAACTAAGCAGAAGTATAAACTCTGAATATGGTGCAAATGGCAAAAAAAGAGAACTGTGAAAGATAGTAAGAGGAAGGCAAACTGATTTGGGGATCCAAGACCAGGGAAACAGCACAAGAGCAGGAGGTCTTACATTCTTCCACCTTACAGAAGAAGGGCTTGCAGATCCAGCCTTCCCTGGCCCCAAACTTAGCAGCAGAAGACAGCCCATATAAGATAATTCTTCCCCTTAACAGAGCAGTAATTCCTCTGGCAACCTCAAGAATCCTGACACTGATAAGTCAGATAGTTGAGACCCTGCCAAAAATAAGCAGCCAGAGGAACACTTAGCAAAGAAATAGAAGCTGTAATAAGGTACTAAGTGGAAATTATACAACTGAAAACTAAAATAAATAAGATTCCACTGGGTGGGCTTGCTAGTAGAGAGGAGATGTCAGAAATGTGAGATTAGACAATGCAATTCACCCAACTGTAATAACAAAGAGTAAACAGACTGAAAAAAAAAATAAATGAAGAGTCTCAGGGATGTAAAAAGAACAAAAGTCCCAACAGTTCTATGATGAGAATACCATAAAAAAGAAGTAAAAGAGTGAGGCTGAATTTTCTTCATTATTGAAGAAATAATGGCAGTAAACTTGCCAAATTTGGTGATAGTCACAAACCCAAAATCTAAGAAACTGACCAAATCTCACACAAGATAAACCCAAATAAATCTATGTAAAGATATATCTTGTATTTTAAAAAATTAAAGACAAACAAAAAACTTGAAAGCAGCCAAAGAGAAATAATGCTATCCTTATAAGAGAATACCATTTGTGATGACAGTTGATTTCTCATCAGAAATCATGGAGGTCAGAAAGAAGTGACACACTATCTTTCAAATGTTGAAAAAAAAAAAAACCCTATCAATCACAAAATCTATATCCATTAATGAAGAGTCTTTCTCATATGAAGAAAAACTAAAATAATTTGTCACTAGCAGACCTATCTTTAAAGATTGGCTGAAGGAAGTTCTTCAAATGAAAAGTAATGGTAAAAGAAAAATCTTAGAACATCATAAAGGAAGAAGTTGTGAAAAGAATTATGTCAGGAATGACTGAGATGTGACCTAAGGACCTCCAATGTTGCTGCTTGTGCTGAACTTTTGCTAAACATTCTAAATTAAAAGTGCTGAAAGCTTGCTGAGTTGCCAAAAGGAAAAATAATGCTGAGAACTGGAATTTTTCTGTACTAAAGAAAACATAGTAACAGATGAGATGCATTCCATAACCCAATTGTATATATAGAACAATTTTACCCTCCAATCCAAATTCTTGGTAAGCAACTTACATAAAGCTGCAATAACTTTCCCCTTTCCCCATAAAACCCTCTACCCATTTTCCTCTGGTAGGATACTGTTCTGGGTTTCTTCATAACCTATAACTCTCACACTGAAATTCTAAGAATCCAGATAAACTGTCTTTTTGCCTATTTATAGTCTGTAGTTCTTTCTGTTGATGAAAGAAATATCAAAATAACCTAAAATAGACTGTTCTTTTCCACGTTTCATAAATTATATTGGATGATTGAAAAAAATTATACCTCGATACTCAAAATAATGATATTTAAAAAGGAAGATGTTAAAGGGCATATATGGAAGTGAGAGTTCTGTGCATCTTCAACGTGGTAAAAAGTTAATATAAATCAGTGGCTATATGTCATATATGTATATTTTGATAATCAGAGCATTCACTATATAATCTATACAATGAGAGACATCAGAAACACTATAAACATAGATAAAATTCTAGAAAAGATCAAATAACTATAGAAAGACAAGAAAAGAAAAATAGAGAATGAGGCCACATAAAACAAATAAAAAATAAACAATAAAATGACAGACTTAATTGCTAACATATCCATAATTAACTTAAATGTAAGTTCTCTGGCAGTAACAAAATCAAACTAGAAATAAATGACAGAATACATTAGGAGAATCTCAAGACATTTAGAAATTAAACAGTACACCACTAGTCAATTTGTAAAGAAAAGTTTCAAAGGAAATTTAAGACCACATAAATTGAACAAAAAAAGAAAATAAAAAGTAATGTGTAATGCAGCTAAAGTAGTTCTAAAGAGGGAAATCTATAGCAATAAATGCTTACATTAGAAAAAAATAAATATTTTAAATCAATAATCTGTTTCAATCTTAAAAAAAATAGAAAAGGAAGAGCAAAATAAATCCAAGGCAAGCAGAAGAAAGGAAATAATAAAGATTAAAAGCAATAAAATTAAAAATAAGAAAATAGAAAAATTGATAAAAACAAAAAACTAATTCTTTTAGAAAAAATCAAAATTGACAAGGCTCTGTCAAGACAGACAATAATAAAAAGAAGATGTGATACTAAGAGTGATGTAGAACACCAGTATTGAGTGAAATAGAAGATATAACTACAAATCCTGCAGCCATTACACAGATAGTGAAGGAATACTGGGAATAATTTTATACTCATAAATTTGACAGCTTAGAAAAAAGTGATTATTTCCTCAAAATCCACAAACTACCAAATTCAATAAAGATGATATAGGCAATATAAGTAGCCCTATAACCATTAAGAATTTTAATCTGTAATTTAAATACTCCTAAAAATAAATCCAAGATTCAGTTGGTTTTACTGGCCAAAACTACCAAACATTTAAAACAGAAATTATCAATACAATAATTGTATGCAATCTCTTCAAGAAAATAGAAGAGGATGGAAAACTTCCCAATTCACTTTATGAGGTCAGTATTACTGTTATAATAAAACCAGACAAGGGCAGTACAAAAAAATATAAAAATACAGACCAATAACTCTTATGAATTTATATGCAAAATCCTCAACAAAATACTAGCAAACAGAATCCAGCAATGTATAAAAGAGAATAATACAGATGATCAGAAATGCAATGCTTATTCAAAAATCAAACATAATCTATTGTATCAATAAGACAAAGAAGAAAGATCATGTGATTTTATTAATTGATATAGAAAAACATTTGACAAATTCCAATACCCATTCATTAAAAAAAAAAAAATTGACAATTACCAATAGAAGGGAATTACCTAAATTCAATAAAAAAACATTAAAAAAATCCTGTGGCTAATAACATACTTAATGGTAAAATTTTGCATGCTTTTCTCCTAAGATCAGGAATAAACCAAGAATGTCCACACTCATCACTTTTATTCAAAATTTTATCCACTTCGGTAGGACAAAAATAAAATAAAGGGCATACAGATTGAAAAGGAAGAAATTAAACTCTTTGTATTTGAAAATAACATGATTGTGTACGTAGAAAATCCACAAAAAAATTGCAAAAATTATCCTAGAACTTTTAATAAGTGAGTTTAGCAGGGTTTGGGGATATAAAATCAACACACAAATATCAATTGCATTTCTACCTACTAAGAATGAACAAAGAATTTTTAAAACTAAATGTTATTTGCTATCACTCCAATAAAATAAAAGACTTAGGTATTCAGTTAGGAAAATATTTAAGAATCTTTCTGCATGCTGAAAATTACAAAATGGAGATGAAAGAAATACAAGAAACCTAAGTAAATGGAGGGACACCTTGTGGCCATGGATTGGATGTTTCAACATAGTAAACATGTCAGTTGATCTATGTGTCTAATGCAATTTCTACAAATACCCCCATAAGATTTTTTCATTGACAAGTGTAAGCTTATTTCAAAATTTACATAGAAAGACACAGGCCATAATACAGTTAAATCAGTTTTGACAAAGAAGAATAAGGTGGAGGGACTCACTCTACCTGATATTAAGCCTTTCTATATAACTACAGTGTCATTTGTAATGACAAAATTATAGACGTGGTAAACAAATTTGTGGTTGCTAGGAATTAAGGATGTGGTATGTGGTTGTGAGGTGGAAGTAGTTACAAAAGGGCAACAAGAAGGATCCTGTGATGTTACCACTGTTTAGAATATTGACTCTAGCAGTGAATACATGAACTTAAACATGTGATTCAATTCTATGGAATTTAATTAACATGTACATGATTGCAAGTGAAACTGGGGAAATCTGAATAACATTGTTGGATTGTATTTATGTCTGTATACTGATTGTGATATTATATTACAGATATGTAAAATATTACCTTTGGAGAAATTGGGCAATTTGTGCAAGAGATCTCTCTGTATTATTTTTTACAACTGTGTGTGAATCTATAGTTACCTTGATTAAAAATTCAATTAAAAATATAATAAAACCTCACTGTAGGACCTGGAACAAGAAGGAATTCAAAAGAGCTTCTTGTATTACCTGCTTAGCTTCATCTTGTTCACTGTTTTAGAGTGAACATTCACTGAATTAAAACCTCGAGGGTAAGTCCATACCTAATTCCTCTCTGTACCACTAAATCTGGCATAGAGTTTGTCACACAGCAAGTGCTTAAGAAATGTTTAATAAATAAATGAATGAAGCAGAAAAACAAACCTGTTAACATTCATTCACTTTACCCTCATTTTATTGTCTGAATTATTCAGAACTTTTCTAAGGATCAGGAAAAAATATTGAAATTTAACAACTTCTTGGAACTCATGTGCCAATAAGTAAACCTTAAAATCCCTTTTCGTTTAGCTCAAAGAAGATGAAATTGTGAATAAAGGAATTGACTCCAAATCTACACTCATTTCTCTAGTGTTTATTTCATCAGTAAATATTTACCAAGGGTAATCTGTAAATTTGTTACCTGATAATTAACTACATCTTAATTCAGGCACTTGTTAATTTATTATCTCATTTGAACTCATTGAAGGGAAAGGAATAAAAAAATAATTATAATTTGGTATTTGATAACTAATGGATCCTTGTCTTGGTGATTCACACCTTAATTTGAGACTCTGAAAAATAATATTTTGATGAATATGCACAATTTTCTGTGTGAAACAGGAAAAAGATGGGGAGGGACATATTTTGCCCCTTTTTTGTCCACTCTCCTATTAAAAAGGTGAAATAGAATGATTGAATTGTTCCATTCAGATAAAGATAACATAAGAAAAAAAATAAGGCAAGTCATTATCAGTATCTCAGAATTCCTGGCTGATAAGAAGTGTAAGGTACCCTATATCGGTTGACAGAGAAGATAGTATTCGTTGGCCGTACTTAGTTCTGCTCCTCTGAAGCTGGCCTTAGTGGACCAGGAGATGTTTTATTTGCTATAATAATGACCCTTTCTTAATCTTCATTAAGAGACAAAATCTAAATCTTCTGGCCAAATGAAATGAGGAACTTACCTTACTTCACCCAGCAGATCACTCTCTTGGTGAGAAATATGTAAACTGTATTTGTTGAGGAAGAATCATAATATGCATACAGTTGCTCATAAAGTGTTTGTAACCAATTTACTTAGAATACTTTCAAGCCACAAATAAAAGTAAGCCTAGAAGGACATTTAAGGTGTAGAAATATATGTATTTTCCCCCAAAAAATAAATTAGTAATTAAGATATTTCAATCCCACCAGTCTAACTCCATTCTTATGCTGTATATATGACAACCTTATATTTAAAATAAAATTTTAATCAATTACATTAAAATCACCTGTTATACTTATTTTAATCACTGATTCTGAGTCACCTTAAGACTCACTGAACTTGAATTTGTGCTTTGGCTTTGTGTTGTTTAGCTCTCATGGTGTGTGTTAATAGTACGTGTGGTTTCAGGAACTTGCAAGAAACAAGCCCAGTCAGAAAGAATCTTGAGAACTAATCTCAGAGCCACTGCTATTTTATTTTTTGCTATGATGTTTCCTTAGCAAGATACCTCTCTTCTAGAAAGGCAAGTTACATGCTCATACCTACCACTTGTATTACCCATGATTACATCTTCTTCATGTTCACTAGCCTCTAAAGTTGCCCTAATACTTTTTAGGGAGAAGAGAAGAAAGGAAGGTAGAGGCATCTTTGCTCTTTCCAGGTTTTGGAGCCCTCTCATCTTACTCCCCTCTTCTTCAACAAAAAACAGACAAAGATGTCTCTCTGCTGCTAACAGATTCTGCCGTGAAGTTTCTATTTCAGCGGCTTTTTGTTACGCACTAATATAGATACTCTCTAGTATGATGTCCGAATATATACTTCAAAACACCCTTGAGGTTCTGAAGTACTTAAATCTTGTTTTGGGGCTATGTGCATAAGGCAACAGTTTATCCAGTGCATTTTGAGGATGTTTATAAAGAGGCCTGTGTTAGAGAGATGTCCACAGCTCCCTGCACCACTTGGGTGACTCATGGGGGTGAGGTTCCATTCAATTATCCAGCAAATAGTATTGAGTGCCTACAGTGTGCCTGGGAATATATTAAGGACTTACAATGGAAGGATACATAAAACACTGCTGTTGTCCTCAAGGATCTGGCAGGTTTTATTGAGGAGACAAACAAGAAGACAAGGAAAATACAGTGTAGAAATATGGGGAAACAAATAGCACTATGGGCATAAAAAGAAAGAGACAGAAAAGTCAGCAGCCTCCAGGAGCAATAGCCAGAGGTTGGAATATAATTTGGGGCATGATAATAGATAAGAAAGAGGGCACTGGGGTCTGGACACATAACAATAATGTGAATGCTGTGCTAAATAGTATATACTTTATTTTGAGGTTAACATGAGCAATTTGAAGAGCTTTGTGATCTTATTTGCATATTTGCTAAAGAGTAGAAGCTAAAGAGACCAGTTAAGAGGATGTAGCAGTGAAGATAAGTAATGTCAGTCATTTCAAGAGCAATTAGTGAGATACAATAAAAAGGACCTAATGATTAATAAGATTTGGTATATATGAGCAGAAAGAGCTAAGAAAAGAAACCCTAATTTTCTCTTGGGAATCTGAGGGGATGGTTGTGCCTTTTATTCAGATATATAACCCTAGAAAAGACAGGTCACACAGGTGACACTGGAAAGAGAGCAGTCCTACGGAATGCCAGAGTACCCTGACCCAAATTTCAGAGGGTCCCTGTATAATCAGGAACATGTTTCACTAAACTGCCCAATAAGAAAATGCAAGCTGGGAAGAATGCTTACTTTATAAAAACTCTAAGTAAAGCAGTTTAGAAAAATGGCCAAAAACAACCCATAACATAAAATTACTGATTTTTCTTTTTTTTTTTTTCTACTGAAGTCACCAAATGACTTTTGAATAACTAACATGAAACATATTCTAAGATTCCTTCTTGGGAATGACTGCTATTGTTCAGTGATATCCATTTTCTTTTTCTTTTTTTTTTTTTTTTTTTTTTTTTTTTGCGGTATGCGGGCCTCTCACTGTTGTGGCCTCTCCCGTTGCGGAGCACAGGCTCCGGACGCACAGGCCCAGCGGCCATGGCTCACGGGCCCAGCCGCTCCGCGGCATATGGGATCCTCCCAGACCGGGGCACGAACCCGTATCCCCTGCATCGGCAGGCGGACTCTCAACCACTGCGCCACCAGGGAGGCCCGATTTTCTTTTTCTTTTTTCGTCCAATGCACAGAGATCAGTTGCGTTGCCCATTCTTCCTAAATAAGATCAAGGTCATAAGACTGAGTACTGGTCAATGAAATGTTAGCAACAATGAATCCAGGCCTGGGACCACGAAAACCTGCTGTACACTATCCCCTTTCTCTCTTCACATCCCATAATGATCTTGAGCATCATGTACTAAAGATAGTGGTCGCACAGTATAGAAGGACCTGGAATATCTAAAAGACTACTGGAGCAGAGACCCCTGCCATCACAGTGGTTTGTTTCATGAGCAAATGACTAGGTTAAACAATTGAGATTTGGGGGTTGTTTTAAACATTTTTAACATACCCCAACTGATAGTTTTGATACCAAGAATAGTGTCCTACTGAACAAAAATGTTGACTACGTGACATCCACTCTGTGATCAGAGACTGGACAGAGGAGAAACTGATTTTCAAAGCTGGAAAATTGATAATACATGTTATGAAACACTTCATGACACCATCACCTGCAACAGCCTGGAAGAAAGTCCATGCCAAGAGCTCTAGGGGAAATGGTTGGAAGAATTAAAACCTTAGTTTGTGTTGACAATTATTAGCTATACTTGGCAAGAAGGAGGTAAGTTCAGAGACTGCTAGATACAGTGAAATAAGAAAGAGAAAGGAAACCAGAGTAGAAAGTAGTCTGGGGATTTGTGGCCTTGAAGTCTTAGAAAAGTGTATGTGTTTAAGCAAAAGAAAAGGGAAATACCTTTGAGAAAACAGCAAAAGCATATTAAAATCCAGATTTTTAGTTTTCCACTCAAACTATAAAGCCTCAAGGTAGAAGCTATTAAATTAATAGAGATAAATATTGGGCAAGGATGCAAAGAAATGATGCAGATTTAAGTATTATGGCTATAGAAGTATTTATATATGGTTATTGGCACTGAAAACTGATTGAGAGTAGATCAGAAGCCCATTAAGTTCTGCGGCAGGGGGAATTTTATTCTCAAAGGAACTATGAGTCCTGTTGGTAAAATTCTAACTATTTAAAAAAATTTGACATCATCCAAGAACCATTTCAAATGTGGTCAAAGAAGACTCACTGGTTTTCCTAAATATCAGTGCTAGGGTTCATGAAAAAAATGGGAAAAGTGTTCCTTTCAAAGATTAGAAACAGAACTAATCAGAGAATATCCCTCACTGCCAGTTCAGGGACCCAGTGCTCACCTCTCAAGATCCTGGTAATTCTACCGAACTGCTGAAAATCTTCTCAATGTCTTCTCTCTAATTGTAAGTTTTTATCAGCTGTCCTATCCCTATTTACCATAGTATATTAGTGAGAATTGACGGGGGGGTGGACGAGTTTTAGATCATAGGTTGATCACACCAAGAAGAATTGCATTCTGACTTAGTAGTAAAAAGTACTTCACATTTTCCTAGAGATTTTGGACCACGGCTGAATGCAGTTACTCAATGGTATTTTAGGATATCTCCCTTGTGGAGGGGTGAATGCACTCTACAGATGGAATAAAGCACGAGATGTATATGCGGTTGCTCCAGAGTAGACTGCCAGACACTGCTGGTGCTTGACCAAACCCATTTCTTCCTCTGATACATGGACTTCTATTTGCCTGCTGTTTTCTCTTCCACTTTATGGTTAATCTTGGAGGCTGGTGGTGCCAGAAGATGGATAGTATCTTGTCCTTGACTGCAAGGAGCTGAAGTTCGTTTTAATATACCTTGTAACATTAGTGAAGCTACTGTGAAGTTGCAATTGTATGTTATAGATATTAACCTATCCTGATGAATGCATTCCTTTTTAGCAGCTTCCAGATCTCAACAACTAGACTGTGGTTTAACTATAAACTTTTTTCAAATGTTATTGTCTTTTCATTTTCTGTTGCAGATTTCACTGATATGTTTGGGTAAGCAATATTCAGAGGTTTTCCCAAAAGAAAAGACATTGAAGAATGAGGTTAGTAATTTTTACATAATTATACATTAAATACCTAATTTGCCATTCATTACAAGACTAAGAATTGGCCAAATTAATATATGCTTTTAATTACATTAGGTAATTAAATTTCACAGTTTAAAATGATAATTGGTACATTATTCATGCAACACCCTTTTGAAACTTGATCTTTTTAGCTCAGAAGAAGTATGGTATAGTTACAAAAGAAAAACTTAACAGTGGCCTTCATCCTTGTCTTGTCACTGAAAAATTTTGCCACTTTTGACAAGTAATTCCTCCTTAAATATCTGTTTTTCACATATTAATAAAATGAAGTTAGAAATACCTATCTTTCATTTTTTTATACAGGTCAGATAATTTAAGCAATAAAAATCTCTTGGTCTGATAAACACTCAGGGGAAATATCTATATTCTTTCTATTATTCATTCTCCCAGTAACAGTTAATTATGAACCAAATTAATTTTTATAACTGCCATGACCCCAAATCAGAGGAAGTGACGTTGACAAGCGCAAAGTCACAGAAAACAATCTGTCTGTTTAAAATATGAGCTTTTGAGATCGGAAGAAAATGATTCACTCAGAATAAATTCTACCTATGGCATTAATGCTACATTTTGAATTAGCCCTAATACCCATAGACTTCATTAATTTGTATTCATTAAAATATTTATTTATTCTGCAATATTATTGAACACTTCTCTGTACTAGGGATTTTAGTCAGGCTTTAAATATACATATGGGAGTCATCTGCCTAGAAGTGATGATCATTAAAAAAGAGAAAGGATGAGATCACTGAAGCAATAAATGTATAAAGAAGAAAACAAAATAAAAATAGGCCATTTAGAGCCTAGTAATGAAAAGAAGATTCAAGTTGGTAAAAAAAAAAAAAAAAGTGGGAGAAGTACAAAATAATACATTCTTACCAAAGCCAGAGCTTTAAGAGATTGGAATAAACAATAGTATTAAATATGGCAGAGATTTTATGGAGCATAAAATCTAAGAAAGATATTGAGAAGACCAATTGTACGAATGTTTCACAAATAAAATGACCTATTTGAATAACAAAAAATACATTTTAAAGTGTGATACATCTTATCCTTTTCAAAACCTCTACTTTATCCTGAGATTTTCCCTAGCTCTTCCAGCTTACATTAAAAGTTCCATCTCAGTTAGAGTTTGTATTACTTGTAAAATAAGCCTACACACCTGTTTCAGGATATTACAAACTTAGACTTTTTTTTGTTTTTTTTTTTGACTCTCCTCTCTGTTTTCTTACCACTTGTACATCTCTTGATTATTGCCCTATTAATTATTACTTTACAATTACTAGAGTCATCTTACATTTGGACATGATAAAATCTGAACATATTTCAATTGTTTCTGAAATCAGGGTTATTTCATCTTTGGTATGGACTTGATAAGTAATTTTTATACTCTGTCCTTCCTTTTCAAAATACAGATTCACATACTATATCAGAATCATTTTATTTTTTCCCTTTCAAAGATAAGATAAAAAAGGAAGGCAAAAAACATTTCTCCTCTTATGATTAAGAAAAGCCACCAATTATTAATTAAGATTATATTTATGTGAACATTGAAACCTTTGCATTGATATTTTGATCAAGTGTATATAAAAAGTAAAAAATAAATCTAAGCTAAACTTATGAAAAGGAACATTCTTTAGCCTATATCTTCTTTTCCAATTCCTACACCCAAGAAGCAACTACTTTGAATGCCATTTAGTTGATTGTTATGTTATTTACCTAATATTTTTAAATAACATGCTATTGCTAGGTATTTTTTTCTTTTAGTTTTAATTGTCATCGTAGTACTTCACATTATAGAAGATGAGGATTTAGCTTTCTCATATTATTACTCTTAGACCCAGGAAAGTGAGGCTCTTGCCTTGGCCCTGTCCCTCAGTGGGCTTTGGTGTCTAAGTGCTTTTCTTCTGCCTAGGACTTACCTGATCTGGCAGTGCCTCCCAGGTGGAGCACTTCAAGCTATGACCAGGTCTCAAGTGGACACAGATCCCAGTTTTTCATCTTTAGGATTCTTTCTCATCTAAATCTGTGTCTAGGGTCAATCAGATGTCCTAAAGTTTCAGGATTCATGTCTACAAGTATGTCCAAGGCCCCTAAGGCCAAACCTAGTGGCACAGGTACCCTGGAGTGTAGGTCATTCTTGCCAGATGATGTGCTATTTCTTTCTGAAAATCATGGAACTTTGGGCTGCGACATTACTATGATACACTGAATTTTGATGACTCTCACATAAAACACAGGATGCCCTCAGGATTCTGGACTACCAGTGCTAGAACCCTAGACTGGAGGATTGAAGACAACTTTGCTCTTGAGCTGTGTGTGAGGACCCATTTATCAGCTCAGGCCAATCTATGCTTAGACCCCAGTGCAACCTCTGGTTTAGAGCTCCTGAAAGAGTGCATGCATTATTTACCCTGTGGACCCCAGCAGTGAAACACAGTGTGGTCACCCCACACTCTTCATACTCTGCACCACAGCTCAGACATTCAGTTAGGAGTAGCCATTCTATATCTTCTGACACTCTTTAAGAATGTCACTTGGCAATGTCAGCAGACTCTTCTGATCAATTTATTTTCTTGTCTCCAAGCTATTGGGCTCTCATGAGTTGATTGTAAAATTTACTAAAAATGAAAAGCACAATTATTGCACCAAGAGGCCCACTCCTCCCTAAGTCCACTGTCCCTTTGCCAGTCCTCCATACTGGTGGTACGGTGGAAAACAATGGTGTCATCAATATCTAAAGATATCTCATTCTAGGAATGCAGTGATAGCTGAAAGAGTTCAAAAGAAGACTGTCAAGATCTGAGAAAGGTCAACATTTTATTCTAATACTTTCAAGCTAATAGGTTAGTCTTTTACTATTTCAAGGATTTTGGAAAATAAAATAAGATGCCTGGGTCAGAGATAAAAGTCTTTGTATATGGTCCAAAAACTGACAAACCAGATGATGGGTCAAAAAGTGAGCCAAGTAGCCTTCAACATAGCAATTTCCTTAGCACAGTTGATGAACTTTTCTAAGAGCATTTCTTTTTCCTTTTCTACCTCCTCACTCCAGTCACATCATTCTTAGTTTTCTGTGTTACAGTCAAAATCATTAGTTTGTTGGTGGCAACTTCTGGAAATAGTGGTTCAAAATCTCTTCGCAGCAATTCCGGACATGTTTGGATTGTACACTCTACTCTGGCATTTTCAAAGTAAGCTTCTGCACTGTTAATTTATTGCTCAAAAGTGCATCATTACCCTGAAATTCATTCACATATTGTGCCATAACAAACTCATGTCTTTCACTGGATAAAGGTTCTGCTAGAACATCAGGTAAAGTTTTATGAACTTGGCTTTTCTTCTGTGATGCAGTCCCATTGAGGTGACAATCAAAACCTATGTTCCCAGGAACCTGGAATCTCTGATCCTGAAGTCCAAATGGTACCATAGTTTCATCAGGAAAAACTGTTCGATAGCAGATATCTGTAGGTGCAGTGGCCACATGAGACTCATCAGAACCTGAAGATCCTGCAGTTGAAAAGGCTCTGGAATTGACAACCCTTTTAACTAAAGAGCAAACTCCTGGGAGATAGGAAACCAGTTTGGCTCTGTTTCAGAGCACTTCACTCTTTATGACAGTCTCTAGGTCCATCCACATCTCTGCAAAGGGCACAATTTCATTCCTTTTTATGGCTGAGTAATATTCCATTGTATATATGTACCACATCTTCTTTATCCATTCCTCTGTTGATGGACATTTAGGTTGCTTCCATGTCCTGGTTATTGTAAGTAGTGCTGCAATGAACATTGGGGTACATGTATCTTTTGGAATTATGGTTTTCTTAAGGTATATGCCCAGTAGTGGGATTGCTGGGTCATATGACAGTTCTATTTTTAGTTTTTTAAGGAACCTCCATACTGTTCTCCATAGTGACTGTATCAATTTACTTTCCCACCAACAGTATGTAAGAAGGTTCTTTCTTCTTCACTCCCTCTCCAGCATTTATTGTTTATAGATTTTTTTGAAAATGTCCATTCTGATTGGTGTGAGGTGTTACCTCAGAAAGACAGATGAATGCTATCGACATTTAGGATCCTCTATTGATGATCTTCACTTCTGTAAACTGATTCATCACAGTCTCTGTGGTACCCATGTGATTGTAGGAAGTATCTTCACTAATGCAACACCAGATTGCCATATTATGAAGAAATTAAGTGGAAACTAGCAGTAATGTCAACTTATTTGCTCTGCTATTTATAACATTTGGGATGACCTATAAACATTTTCAAAGGCTTCAGTTTTTAAAATTTCCTTCCTTGTAGGTATTTATTTCAATGTTTATGAATTTACAATATTGGCAAGTGGTTTGTGATTTTTAAATTTCAAATGTTCATTCATATTATCATTAAATACATCTTGAGCACATCCTCACTGTAGAGAATGTGGTAACTAACATGTAATCAGGGTATTATCTCATATTTTTATTTTTCCCCTCAGTTGGAAAACCTCAGTTTTAATTATTTTTCTCTGAAAATAAATCATACATTTGGTTATCAAAAAAAAAATCTTTGTTACTCCTAGCAGAGCAAGCAGCATGAGTATACAAATATTTATGTCAGTTCCCTGACTGATCTCCAATTTCTACTGGTTGTGCAAAGAAGAGCAGATGACACCTGCACACACAGAGATACAGAACTTTTAAAATGGGCAATAAGCATCCATGCCCTTTGTCTGAAGAAAGACAATATTTGTATCTTAAGACATAGCAGAATAGTAGATTCTACTTCTATGTTATAAAATTTCAAACCATAAATTAAATATAAACAGAAAACAGAATATCATTTAGGTTTTCCTTCTGGATGAAACTTGCATTTGTGATCAACGTTAAACAAGCTCAGTGATAATCTTTGGGAGAGTTATTGAAAGGCAGTGTTCCCTGGCAGAACAATAGATGACATAGTATCATGAGTAACAATAAGTCTGAAGACTTATTATGGGGGAGGGAGGAGGTTCTCACTGATTTTTGAAACTGTGGCTTCATGTTGTTCATTTTTTTTTAACTTTCTCAGATAATACTTCTTCAAACTTGACATCTGCCCCATTCTCTCCTCTTCTTGCACATCAATATGTGTATATAAGGCCTTCGCCTGAATGTTTTCTGTTACTTTGTTTTCTGTGTCTTGCACTCTTATTTTTCTTATTGCATTAGTCTAGATATTTCATTCTGACTTAGTTTTGTTCATTAGTTTACTTTTATTGTACTAATCTAAACTGAAATATATCCTTTGAGTTCTTAGGTTCAGTTATAATTTATTTTTTTTTGTTCAGATTTTTTTCTTGAATACACAAATTTATCCTTTATATCCTTTGATAAAATGATCAGAGCTATTTTATTGTCAGTCTGATAATTCCAGTATTGCATTTTCCCATGTTGTTCATCTAGTTTTATTATTTTTGCTATTTTTATTTATGTCTTTAGGTCCATTGTACTACTAGTTATTTTTAATCTTGGTGGGACATTATGGCTCAACATTGTAGGAATGATTGAGGCCTCAGATAATACAATCTCCCTCTGGGAAGAATCTACATTGATTGTGATAGATAATTCTCATGACTTTTTTTTACTGAAGTATAGTTGATTTACAATATTTTGTTAGTTTAAGGTATATAGCACAGCAATTCAGTTATTTAGTTTTTTGAAGATTACATTTCTTAACAGGTTATTAAAAGATACTGAATACAATTCACTGTGTTATAGAGTAAATCCTTGTTGCTTGTCTATTTTATATATAGTAGCTTGTATCTGCTAATCCCATACTCTTAATTTGTCCCTTTCCATCTCTCTCCCCACTTCGGTAACCATAAATGTGTTTTCTATGTCAGTTAGTCTGTTTCTATTTTGTGTATAGATTCATTTGTAGAGCTGTTAACCCTTCTAGACGTCAGACTATACTACAAAGCTACAGTAAGCAAAACAGAATGGTACCGGCACAAAAGTAGACACACAAATCAATGGAACAGATTAAAGAGCCCAGAAATAAACCCACACATCTGATGACTTTCTCCATACACCTCTTCTGCCTCTTCTCAGTCATAAAACTTTCTAATTCAGAAGAGGAGATGTGTACATACACAAACACACACATACACCTCTTTCATTAAAAATAAACCTGCCTGGGAAAACCTAAAACAAAACAAAACAAAACAAAACTAATATAAAGAAAATTCTAAGATTCCAAATAAGCAAAATATATTTTAAAAAGGTGGGAGAGGGGCTTCCCTGGTGGCGCAGTGGTTGAGAGTCCGCCTGCCAATGCAGGGGACACAGGTTCGTGCCCTGGTCTGGGAAGATCCCACATGCCACGGAGCGGCTGGGCCCATGAGCCATGGCCACTGAGCCTGTGCGTCCAGAGCCTGTGCTCCACAACGGGAGAGGCCACAACAGTGAGAGGCCCACATACCACAAAAAAAAAAAAAAAAAAAAAAAAGATGGGAGAGGCAATAAAACATTTTACCACTACAAGAGAAAGTTAGAGAAGAAAGAAATAATACAAAAAGTGGTGAATTATAAACACAAAATTTTATGATAGAAATAAGTGGATAAATTAGATATCAACAAATACGGCCTCCACCTATACACATATACACAATGCAAAAAAGTCATAATTTCATTATAAATTGAACAAATCCACTTATATAGTCATATTTTAATGCATATTTCAGAACATGATAGTTGAATATAGCAAGGTTATGTGAGATTTGATCTAGTTAATATAAAACCCATTTTTAATTTGTTTTATTGTTATTCTTTTTTGTGGTACTCAGGCCTCTCACTGTTGTGGCCTCTCCCGTTGTGGAGGACAGACTCCAGACGTGCAGGCTAAGTGGCCATTGCTCACAGGCCCAGCTGCTCTGTGGCATGTGGGATCCTCCCAGACTGGGGCACGAACCTGTGTCCCCTGCATTGGCAGGTGGACTCTCAACCACTGCACCACCAGGGAAGCCCCATAAAACCCATTTAATATTCTACACCTATAAGAGCAAATTCACATGTAGTTAAATATAATTTATTAGTTTACAAACTGAATTTCAGATTCTTTCAAGATAACAATATAATATAATCTATGTTCCTTTAACCACAATCAAATTACAAGCATTGCAATAGATTTTATCATTGCTGTGCAATATTATTTGTCCTTTCATGCAGGAGAGACTGAATCCCCTGGACTTCTGAATTCCACGTTTTGCCATTTGATTTACTTGGGTGAATTAAATGTGAATGGAATCAATATGCAGACTGCAAATTTTGAGCATTGCTTTTAGCTTTATTGAAATCTACTTGACACCAAACATTGTGTAAGTTTAAGGGGTACAATGTGATAATTTGACACACCATATATTGTAAAATTATTACCACAATAAGGTTTGTTAACACATCCATTACCTCACAAAAGTACCTTTTTTAATGTGCAGTGTTTAGTCTCATACAAAAACATTTCTACAACCTTCAATTGTTGACTTTATCTTTTTGGAATAAGTTGCATAAATTTTTAACATCAGTACCAAGGAATTTAAGAAGGAGAGATCTATCCCAGGCTCTAGCAGATATTTAAAACTATAATACTCATTTAATATAAAAATCTAATATTTTTCAGAGAAGAAGACACATTTCCAGCACCACAATCCCTTTTAAGTACTTATCAACCCATGATTGCTCCTGACTTTTGCAAAAGGCTTATCAAATTCAACACCAAAGCACATGCCACTTATTGATCTTAATATAATAATAAAGTCAAACAACTCTTTTGTTCCCAAACAGTCATATTTATTTCCAGACTTCTTAGCTGTTTTCTTATCTGGAGGAGAAAAAAAAAAAAAAAACTCCAAAGAAACAACTATCTCTTGGAGAAACAGATATTCACCAGCTTTGCTTTTTTTCCTGTTAAACAGTAATGTTCACAAGGTTTTAGTCAATTATTAAAAATATTGCCAACAGTTTTCTAGTCACAATGTGTTCTGTTTGGTAAACCAAAATGGTTGTTACACTCTATCAAATGGTAAACTGAAAACAGAAAATATGCTTTGAAAGTGAGGAATACCAAAATATTGGGTGATTCCTAAAGGGTATAAGTAGTGTGATTTATATTGCTTCATGAATGAAAAGTAATTTACCAATAAATATCAACATTTTGAGTAGATTTAAAAGCACTGCACTGAAATTTAAAGTATGTATTTACTGAATAGTAAATTCAACTTGTGAAAAAGAAAATCTAAAGGAAGTAAAAGGAGAGAAATATAAGAACATATGAAAACAATTCATGTCATTGTTCAGCATTAATACATATATTTTAAATAACCAATTAACTAGTAATTAATGAAGGTACTGACCCAGATTAGCCATTCTTGCAAGTCAACTTTAGGTGTACTGACAACCTCAGTTAAGGTTTTTCAGATAATTAAAGGATTAACCAAGAACTAATAATACCCTTTCAATTTATTTCACTCAACAGGAGGAATGGGTTACAGTTGGTTTTAAAGAAATTATTAGAGGCTGTTCTTGCATCATCTATTTACAAGCACAAAAATAATAAGATATTTGATAGCAAACGTAGTTATAAAGTGTAAGAAATAGATGAAATACAGAACATTTAATTGAATCCTGGATAAGGGAAAATATTCTAAATTGTAATTTAAAAATGTAGTTCTTGTAATGTGTCAGGCTTCTTATTCTTAAATAAATGGAAAGTTTTAGAAAAAAAATTGTTAACAAAAGGAATGATCATACTAAAGAATCTTGGTTTACAGATTCACAATTAGGGTGTATATGGCCAGTATTATCCAAAGGAAAGAACTTATGAACTTGAGATACAAAAACTCTCTTCTTATTAAAGAAGTGCTCTTTAGTATGATTTTTTCATATTCTTCAAAATATTCCCCTAGTCCCCACTTCAGTCTTGGATGCTCAACTAGCTTTATACTGGTGTCTAGACAATGCATTTTTAACAATATTTATTGGAGTATAGTTGATTTACAGTGTTGTGATAGTTTCAGGTGTACAGCAAAGCAAATCAGTTATACATATACTTATATCCACTCTTTTTTTTTTAAAGATTATTTTCCCATATAGGCCATTACAGAGTACTGAGTAGAATTCCCTATGCTATACAGCAGGTTCTTATTAGTTACATTTTTATATAAAATAGTGTGTATATGTCACTCCCAGTCTCACAATTTATCCCTCTCCCTGCCTTATCCCCTGGTAACAATAAGTTTTTTTTTTTTCTACAACCATGACTCTACCTCTTTTTGGTAAATGAGTTCACTTGTACTCCTTTTTTAAACTCCTCATATAAGCAATATCATATGATATTGGTCTCTCTGTGTATGACAAACTTCATTCAGTATGACAATCTCTAGGTCCATCCATGTTGCTGCAAATGGCATTATTTCATTCTTTTTTATGGCTGAGTAATATTTTGTTGTGTATTTGTAACACATCTTCTTTATCCATTCTTCTACTGGTGGACATTTAGGTGGCTTCCATGTCCTGGCTATTGTAAATAGCACTGCAATGAACATTGGGGTGAATGTATCTTTTCAAATGATGGCTTTGTTCGGGTATATGCCCAGGGTTGCTGGGTCATGTGGAGGTTCTATTTTTAGCTTTTTAAGGAACCTCCACACTGTTCTTCATAGTAGCTGCACCAATTTACATCTCCACCAATGTTGTAGGAGGGTTCCCTTTTCTCCACACACTCTCCAGCATTGATTGTTTGTAGATTTTTTTGGTGATGGCCGTTCTGATCAGTGTGAGATGATACCTCATTTAGATTTGATGTGGATTTCTCTAATAATTATTTATGTTGAGCATCTTTTCATGTGCTTTTTGACCATCTGTATGCCTTCTTTGGAGAAACGTCTATTTAGATCTTCTTCTCTATTTTGATTGTTTTTTTTTCTTGATATTGAGCTAAATGTGCTGTTTGTATATTTTGAAGATTAATCCTTTGTCCATTGTTTTGTTTGCAAATATTTTCTCCCTTTTCTGAGGGTTGCTTTTTTTTAATGAATGGAATTAGGCATTTGTTTCATTAATTGGAGAAAAAGCATTATATTTTTTTACTTGTATGACATCTCTTCTTTTGCTAGTGTCCTTTTTGATAAATTTTTAATAGTTTACCAGACCTAATTTAAAATTGAATTATTAAAGTAGTTATATTGATCAAGGTTTGAATATCTATATTATTCTTGTATTGATTTGACTATACTGAAAAATTGATACTTTTGCTTCATTGTAGCAAGAGAGTTGAAATCTATCAATGATCTAAATATTGGTAACTCTTCTGGGATAGCATGGATTATATATGGAAAATAAGGTTTACAATAATTGTCCAGATGAAATATGGAAAGTATTAAAATATCTTATATTGCTCAAACTTGTCACCTTGACAATAACTAATTAGAGTATACCTATTTTCAAAGACATATCAACAAAGGATATGAGATACTATGGAGCTTTAAAATTAGATATCTTGGCACAAGCCTCTTGGATAGCCTCATCCACCAGAGGACAGACAGCAAAAGCAAGAAGAACTACACTCCTGCAATCTGCAGGACAAAAACCACAATCACAGATGGTTAGACAAAATGAAAAGGAAAAGGATTATGTCCCAGATCAAGGAACAAGATAACCCCCCCCCAGGAAAACAGCTAAATAAAGTGGAGATAGGTAACCTTCCAGAAAAAAAATTCAGAATAATGATAGTGAAGATGATCCAGGATCTCAGAAAGTGAATGACAGTGAAGATTGAGAAGATGCAAGAAATGTTTAACAAAGACTTAGAAGAACTACAGAATAAACAGAGATGCACAATACAATAACTGAAATGAAACATACACTAAAAAGTAATCAATAGAAGAATAACTAAGTAAGAAGAATGGATAAGTGACCCAGAAGACAGAATGGTGGAAATCACTGCCATGGAACAGAATAAAGAAAGAAGAAGTAAGATAAATGAAGACAGCCTAAGAGACCTCTGTGACAACACTAAATGCACCAACATTCACATTATGGGGTCTCAGAAGAAGAAAGGTCTCAAGAATATATTTTCAGAGATAATAGCTGAAAACTTCCCTAACATGGGACAGCAAACAGTCAACCAAGTCCAAGAAGCACAGAGTCACAGGCAGGATAAACCAAAGAAGAAACACACTGAGACACATAGTAATCAAACTGACAAAAATTAAAGACAATGAGGGCCTCCCTGGGGGCGCATTTGTTGAGAGTCGGCCTGCCGATGCAGGGGACATGGGTTCGTGCCCCAGTCCAGGAAGATCCCACATGCCGTGGAGTGGCTGGGTCTGTGAGCCATGGCTGCTGAGCCTGCATGTCCGGAGCCTGTGCTCCACAATGGGAGAGGCCACAACAGTGCAAGGCCCGCGTATGGCAAAAAAAAAAAAAAAAAAAAAAAAAGACAATGAAAAAATATTAAAAGCAACAAGGGAAAAACAGCAAATAGCATACAAGGGAACTCCCATAAAGTTATTAGGTAATTTATCAGCAGAAACCCTGCAAGCCAGAAGGGAGTGGCACAATATATTTCAAGTGGTGAAAGGGAAGAAACTACAGCTAAGATTACTCTACCCAGCAAGGCTCTCATTCAGATTTGATGGATAAATCAAAAGCTTTACAAACAGGCAAAAGCTAAGAGAATTCAGCACCACCAGACAAGCTTTGCAACAAATACTAAGGCAACTTCCCTGGGAAGGAAACACAAGAGAAGGAAAAGACCTACAAAAACAAACCCAAAACAATTAAGAAAATAGTAATAGGAACATACATATCAATAATTACCTTAAATGTAAATGGATTAAACACAGCAACCAAAAGACATGGACTGGCTAAGTAGATACAAAAACAAGATCCATATATATGCTGTCTACAAGAGACCCACCTCAGACCTAGGGACACACACAGACTAAAAGTGAGGGGATGGAAGAAGGTATTCCATGCAAAAGGAAATCAAAAGAAAGCTGGAGTAGCATACTCATATCAGACAAAATAGAATTTAAAATAAGGACTGTTATAAGAGACAAAGAAGGGCACACATAATGATCAAGGGATCAATCCAAGAAGAAGATATAACAATTGTAAATATAAATGTATCCAACATAGGAGCACCTCAATTATAAGGCAAGTACTAACAGCCATAAAGGGAAAGATTGACAGTAACATAATAATAGTGGAGAATTTTAACACCCTACTTTTATCAATGAACATATAATCCAGATAGAAAATCAATAAGGAAACACAGGCCTTAAATAGCACATTAGACCAGATGGACTTAATTGATATTTATAGAACATTTAATCTAAAAGCAGCAGAATACACATTCTACTCAAGTGCACATGGAACATTCTCCAGGACTGACCACATGCTGGGCCACAAGGTGGCCTCAGTAAATTTAAGAAAATTGAAATCATATCAAGCATCTTTTCTGATCACAACACTATGAGACATGAAAAAAACTAAAAAAAACACAAAGTTGTGGAAGCTAAACAATATGCTATTAAACAACCAATGGATAACTGTGGAAATCAAAAAATTCCTAGAGACAAATGAAAATGAAAGCATAAGAATCCAAAACCTATGGATGCAGCAAAAGCAGTTCTAAGAGGCAAGTTTATAGCAATACAATCTTACCTCAGGAAACAAGAAAATTCTCAAATAAACAACCTAACCATACACCTAAAGCAACTAGAGAAAGAAGAACAAACAAAACCTAAGTTAGTAGAAAGAAAGAAATCATAAAGATCAGAGCAGAAATAAATGAAATAGAGACAAAAACTACAATAACAAATATCAATGAAAGTAAATGCTAGTCCTTTGAAAAGATAAAAAAAAAAAAGATAACATTTTAGCCAGACTCATCAAGAAAAAAACAGGAGTGGACTCAAACGAACAAAATTAGAAATGAAAAAGGAGAAGTTACAACTGACACCACAGAAATACAAAGGATAATAAGCGACTACTACAACCAACTGTATGCCAATAAAATGGACAACCAGGAAGAAACAGACAATTTCTTAGAAAGGTACAGTCTCCCAAGGCTGAATCAGGAAGAAATAGAAAATATGAACAGACCAAACACAAGCACTGAAATTGAAATTGTGATTAAAAAACTCCCAACAAACAGAAGTCCAGGACCTGATGGCTTGATAGGCGAATTCTATCAAACATTTAGAGAAGAGCTAACACCTATCCCTCTCAAACTGCTCCAAAACATTGCAGAGGAAGGAACACTTGCTAACTCATTCTATGATGCCACCATCACCCTGATAGCAAAACCAGACAAATACACCACAAAAATAAAATAATATTACAGCCCAATATCACTGATGAACATAGATGCAAAAATCCTCAACAAAATACTGGCAATCCAAATCCAACAATACATTAAAAGGATTATACACCATGATCAAGTGGGATTTATTCCAGGGATGCAAGCATTCTCCAATATCCACAAATCAATCAGTGTGATACACCACTCCAACAAACTGAAGAATAAAAAAATCATATGATCATTTTAATAGATGCAGAAAGGGCTTTTTACAAAATTCAGTACTGATTTATAATAAAAACTCTCCAGAAAGTGGGCATAGAGGGAACATACCTCAACAAAATAAAGACCATATATGAGAGAACAGCAGCTAACATCATTCTCAATGGTGAAATACTGAAAGCATTTCCTCAAAGATAAGGGAAAAGACAAACATGTCCACTATCACCACTTTTATTCAAAGTAGTTTTAGAAGTCCTAGTTAAAGCAATCAGAGAAGAAAAGGAAATAAAAATAATCAAAACTGAAAAAGAATTTAAACTGTCATTGTTTGCAGATGACATGATACTATACATAGAAGATACTAAAGATATTACCAGAAAACTACTAGAGCTCATCAATAAATTTGGTAAAGTCACAGGTTACAAAATTAATGCACAGTAATCTGTTGCATCTCTCTACACTAACAGCAAAAGATCAGAAAGAGAAATTAAGGAAACAATCCCATTTATCATCACACACACAAAAAAAAATGAATAAAGTACCTAGGAATAAACCTACCTAAGGAGGTAAAAGACCTATAATCAGAAACTATAATATTTCTTTCTTTGACAAAAGAAATCAAAGATGACACAAACAGATGGACAGATATACCATGTTCATGGATTGGAAGAATCAATATTGTCAAAATGACTGTACTACCCAAGGCAATCTACAGATTCAATGCAATTCCTATCAAATTATCGATAACATTTTTCACAGAACTAGGACAAAAAATCTTAAAATTTATATGGAGACACAAAAAACTCCAAATAGCCAAAGCAATCTTGAGAAAGAAAAACAGAGCTGGAGGAATGAGGCTCCTTTACTTCAAGTTATACTAGAATGAGATAGTCATCAAAACAGTATGGTACTGGCACAAAAACAGAAACATAGATCAATGGAACAGGATAGACAGCCCAGAAATTAACCCACGCACCCATGGCCAATTAATCTATGACAAAGTAGGCAAGGCTACACAGTGGTGGAAAGACATTCTCTTCAACAAATGTTGCTGGGAAGACTGGACAGCTACATGTAAGAAAATGGAATTAGATCATTCTTTAACACCACACACAAAAATAAGCTCAAAATGGATTAAAGACATAAACGTGAGACTAGACATTATAAAACTCCTAGAGACAAACATAAGCAGAACACTCTGTGACATATATCACAGCAATACCTTTCTTGTTCTGTTTCCCAGACTAATAGAAATAAAAACAAAAATAAAAAAATGGGACCTAATTGAACTCAAAAGCTTTTACACAGCAAAGGAAACCATAAACAAAATGAATAGACAACCCACAGAATGGGAGAAAATATTTGCAAATGATATGACTAACAAGGTACTAGTCTCCAAAATTTATAAACAGCTCATGAGGCTTAATATCATCAAAATAAACAACCCAATCAAAAAATAGGCAGAAGACATAAATAGACATTTCTCCAAAGAAGACATACAGATGGCCAAGAGGCTCATGAAAAGATGTTCAACACTGATAATTTTCAGAGAAATTCAAATCAAAACTTCAATGAGATATCACCTCACACCAGTCAGAATGGCTTTCATCAAAAAATCCAAAAATAGGGCTTCCCTGGTGGCACAGTGGTTGAGAGTCTGCCTGCCGATGCAGGGGACACGGGTTTGTGCCCCAGTCCAGGAAGATCCCACATGCTGTGGAGCAGCTGGGTCCATAAGCCATGGCCACTGAGTCTGCATATCCGGAGCCTATGCTCCACAGTGGGAGAGGCCGCAGCAGTGGGAGGTCCATGAACCGCAAAAAAAAAAAAAAAAAAAAAAAAAAAAAAAAATCCACAAATAATAAATGCTAGAGAGAGTGTGGAGAGAAGACAATTTTCCTACACTGTTGGTGGGCATGTAAATTGATACAGCCACTATGGAGAACAGTATGGATGTTCCTTAAAAAACTAAAAGTAGAACTACCATATGACCCAGCAATCCCACTACTGGGCATATACCCTGAGAAAAACATAATTCAAAAAGAGACAGGTACCACAATGTTCATTGCCTCACTATTTGCAATAGCAAGGACATGGAATCAACTGAAATGTCCATCAACAGATGAATGGATAAAGAAGATGTGGATATAAAATGGAATATGAAATGTCCATCAACAGATGAATGGATAAAGAATATGTGTGTATATACAATGGACTATAACCCATCCATAAAAAGAAATGAAATTGAGTTATTTGTAGTGAGGTGGATGGACCTAGAGTCTGTCATACAGAGTGAAGTAAGTCAGAGAAAGAGAAATATCATATGATATGCCTTATATGCAGAATCTAAAAAGAAATGATATAATGATCTTATTTTTTCTCATTCCTTTAGGTGTAAGGTGAAGTTGTTTTTTGGAGATTTTTCTTGTTTTCTGAGGTAAGCTTGTATTGCTATAAATTTCCTTCTTAGAACTTCTTTTGCTGCATCTCATAGAATTTGGATTGATGAGTTTTTGTTTTCATTTTTCTCCAGGTATTTTTTGATGTCCTTTGTGATTTCTTCATTGACTGATTGGTCATTTATTAGCAGGTTGTTTAGCCTCCATGTGTTTACATTTTTTTGTATTCTTTTTCTAGTAGTTGGTTTCTAGTCTAATAGCATTATCATTGGAAAAGACATTTGATATGGTTTTAGTTTTCTTATATTTACAGAGACTTGTTTTGTGGTCCAGCATGTGATCTATCTGGAGAATGTTCCATGTGCACTTGAAAAGAATGTGTATTCTGCTGCTTTTGGATGGAATGTCCTATATATATCTACTAAGTACATCTAATCTAATGTGTCATTTAAAGTTTGTATTTCCTTATTGATATTCATTCTGGATGATCTCTTTATTAATGTCATTATGGTGCTAAAGACCTGTATTACTATTGTGTCACTGTCAATTTCTCTGTTTCTGTCTACTAATTTTTGCTTTATGTATTTAGGTGTGCCTGCATTGGGTGCATATATATTTACAGTGATTCCTCAATTATTATGTAATGTCCTTCTTTGTCACTTGTTAGAGTCCTTGATTTTGCCTAAGTATTGTTACGCTGGCTTTCTTTTCTGTTCCATTTGCATGTAAGAGTTTTTTCCTTCCCTGGGAGGTGCTGGACCACTGGTGGGTGGAACCGGGTCTCATGGTATCCAGCTGAGGGGTGTGGGGTTTCTTAGCTAGTGTTGAACAACTAATGAGTGGAGCCAACTACTTCCATGGTGGCTGCATGCTCTGGGGACACATGGAGCTAATGGTGGCTCACTGGTGGTCAGGGCCAGGTCCTGAAGTCATAAGCTAGAGGGAGGAATTCAAAATGGCTCTTACCAGCACCAGTTTCCTCATCAACCAAAAATGGCTGCTGCCAGCATCTTTGTCCCAAAGGTGAGTTTCAATTGTCTCCTGCCTCTCTAGGAGCCTCTCCAAGATCAGCAAGTTGGTCTGACCCAGCCCTAGTTCTTGTAGTGTTAGATTTTGTGAGTCCCTTTTGAGAGTGCAGTGTCTACTTCCTACAGTGCTCTATTTTTTGCTTATGGACAGGTGTTAGTCTCATAAAATGACCATAAACTAAAGAGGCTATCATTCTATTTACTTAATTGTATTTTAAAATGAGATAAAATATATAATTGAATAATCTTTTTTCATAGAATATTTTGTCTTATTTTGTTTAATATATTTATTATACATGTATAAATATGTTAAAAACTAAGGAAAGTTTATATACTAGTATAGGTTCCTTGAAGTTGAAATTATGCCCAGAGCATATTAAATAATATTTTCTGGTAAAAAGTAACCTGTTTTTAAATCTAAAGTCGAGAATATATGTTTTCTTTTGAAGCCAATTACATGAAATAAATGACAATTTACTGCATAAAAAGTCTAGCCTTTCGTTTTCAGGTTATTCTTTGATATATATATATATATATATATATATATATATATATACACTACCTAATCTGATAAAATGTTATATTTGGTACATATTATCATCATAGAAAAATGTCTGTTAATAAAATAAGCTAAAGTCTAGAATATTAAGAAGTGCATCAGAATACTCACTCACGGATATCACCTAAGCTGAGTTTTGGCTTCTGAGATTTGACACACTTCTGAGAACTTTTCTTTTGGTAAGTGGTCTGTACTGTAGGCTTCCCATGAACTTCATGGAATCCTATTTATCAGACCCCATGGCACAGCAGAGCCTAAGACAAAGTACTCTTAATAAGGACACTTGACCCCAAAAGATGTTTAAAGATGTACAGAAAATGTTCTTTCCCAGTGTTGCAAATTCTTTCTGAGACTATAATAAACTAAATGGAACAAAATATAATTAGAATTCT
Organism: Mesoplodon mirus; assembly: GCF_964341445.2. NCBI lineage: Eukaryota > Metazoa > Chordata > Mammalia > Artiodactyla > Ziphiidae > Mesoplodon > Mesoplodon mirus. Next base: position 52,682,980 of record NC_138992.1, read on the forward strand.
TCCATTTAGAATGATAAAGTTTGTAGGGAATGTGGTAAAATTTTAGCAATCCAAAGATTGAATTAGGGTGAAGAGAAATGTGTTTATCAATCTAGGAAGACTGAATTTTGTAATAGTTCTTCATAGCAAGTAAGAAACTTAGAAAAGATAGAATACGGTAAATGTAAACTGTGATTAAAATATGTGTTCATGAGTCTATATGAGGCTCAAACAACTTCCTACAAATTAAATTTGTTTATTAGTGCAGAATTTTAAAAAGTATTAGCCATGCATGTTATGTTTAATTTACTATTTAGAATTTAGGTAAGTATACTTGTTTGGTATCTATTTCATATATATATATATATATATATATATATATATATATATATATATATATATATATATATATGTATATATATATATTATGAGAGAGAGTATGAAATTTGATAAATGCAGGTTTGAATCTCAGTTCTGCTTTGTGTTGGCTATGTGATCATGGACAAGATATTTATTCTCCACACATTAGTTGGGTGGTTGTAAGAAGTTAATGGAATATACTCTGAAAGTAGTTTCTATAAATTCTGGCCCTTATTTTATACCTGGTAAATAATAGTTCTCTTTTTTTGTATTGACTTCTTTTCCACCTTGATTTTGCTATCTTGAGTTCTGTACCCCATTAACATGCACTGGGTGATTGATAACATTCATCACTCTTTAGATGAATTAGTGATATGATACTATATGACATCTTTTATATTTATTAATGGATGAGAAAAGTGTACATAAAGTAATTACTTACTCAAGAGAAATTGATAGTTAAGAAGCATGAATTTTTTGCTGTAGAGTTGGTACTATTTTAAATGCAAATATCCTTTTGTCCCTACAAATTTGCATTTTAAGAAATAAAAGATTGATGGGTTATAAACTCCATCTAAAAGAAAAGAAATGTGTGTAAATTAGTCCTATAGTATGACCTTTAGTTATTTTGTTGCTGTGGTTGTTTAATTATTTAGTTGTATTATTTTATTCAAACTTAGACATTTGCTTGCATAATGTACTGATATAGTGACCTTGGAGAATTTTAAGAACTTTTTATATAAGTTTTAAGTAAATGAAAATTGTATCAGATTTTTGGAAGACTGGTTAGTGGAAATAACTAGCTAAAATAAAATATTAGGTAATTCACTTCTAAGAAGAAAACGATGGATGTATTTTTCACATATCATTACCATTCAGGTGGAAACGCTGCTAATTGGTAAATAATGTTCAAGGAAACCAACATGAGGATAATATAAGAAAATGTTTGCTAATGAACACTGACTGAGATTTATTTGTTGCTCAGAGTTTTTCAAGAAATATATATTTTTAAAGCAATTTTGGACCAAGTCATTATATTTCTTGAATTAATAATTCCCTTGGATTGCTCCTCTGACAGTCCAATGAAGCTTGAAATTTACTTTAAAGTAAAACTATGTTTTATATTAACTCAAAATGTTTCTCCCCAAGAGGTAAATAATGAGATGTTCTGATACAAATTGTAACTCATCTATATGCCTATTTGAGAGAACATTATACCTGTTTATACAAAACCTCCATGCCTCCTTGCTAAAAAGCAAAGATAACACCCTCTGACTTGTTGGTAGAGTTACTAGTGTTACTAGTTACTCGTGTTAAAATGGAGTCGAATTCACTAGTTTTCTTAGTGTTCCTATGCTGTTATTAAAACTATGCCCACCTTTTCCCTTCCTGTGCCCCTCTTATTCCCTCCTGCCCTTCTTCAGTCATCTATTTATTCATCAAATACAATTGAATAGGGAGCACAGTAGATGGATATTTTAAAAAGTGTTAATATATGAACCTCTAACTTGAATGATAGTATTAGTCTCTATTAGCTCTCTATTCCGAGTGAAAACAAATTGCTATTCCCTGATCATATTTCTATCTTTTTTAATGTCCTTTCTAAAAGCAACAAAATTCATCCCCACTTGGCCTTCAGTATAGACAGTTAGGTTTTTCAGACAATGATATTGGGTCTTGTAGGACATTGGACATATCCTAGTATTTTTATATGACAAAATGTAAAATAGCTGGTGAGAAGCAGCTTCATAGCACAAGGAGATCAGCTCAGTGCTTTGTGACCGCCTAGAGGGTCAGATAGGAAGGGTGGGAGGGAGATGCAAGAGGGAGGAGATATGGGGATATATGTATTTGGATAGCTGATTCACTTTGTTACAAAGTAGAAACTAAAACAACTTTGTAAAGCAATTATACTCCAAAAAAGATGTTAAAAAAATCGACCATTTCACTCCAAGAAAAACTTTTCTATTCATAATATGAACATAATAATTTCAATATCAACTCCACAAATTCATTAATTTCAGCTATATCCTAGTTTTTAGACATTTTTAGCAGGAAAAGATGTCTTGCAGGCAAGTAAACGTTCCTATTCTATAAATCTGTTTGACATAAAGTTATTTTATGATCTTTATTTACCTAGCTTAAATATGAAGACTCTTAATACAGTGTTGGGAAAATAACAAGATTCTATACAAACTGATATTTTTAACATTCCAGAGATTTAAAAAACATCCAGAGAAATACTAAATGCCTGATGGTAAAATATAATATATACAATGCCAATTTTATTTATGTAAAAAAATCATATATTTTATGTAGCAGAGACTGTGAACACATTTAACATTTTGGGTTTTTTTTTCTCTAAAAACAGTGAAACACTCTTGAAGTTCTTTCTGTTTCTAATATTGTATGACTTTTTTAAACTTAAACTCCAATTTGTCCAGGTAATCATAAAACCATATTTATCATTTCCTCTCTGTTCAAACAATATTATTACATGATCCTCAGTGTGAGATATTTGTTTATTGCAAAACAAATATAGAAGAATGGTCAAAACATGTTCTTGACATTACTATAACTGATGATTTCTATATGTACAATGGGGTATAGAGGGATTATGCTTCCTTTAATATGTTTTAATAAAATGATCATCTATAATGTAAATATATTAGTGATTGCTGGGAAATTTGTATTTTCAGTCTCTTAATTTTGCATATGATTTTAAATAATAAGTTTTTAATTTTGTGGATATATATATATATATATATATATATATATATATATATATATATATGTAACCCTTTCTGTCTATTTAAAATTGAAAAATAGTATCCTCTCTTGATAGCTGAAGAATATTTGCTATCTTTATCTTGTTTGTTTTGTGTTTTATATTTAACTTTTTAACTACCTGAATTTAGTTAGTATATGATATGATATATAAACTTAACTTTCTTATTTTAACAAATAGCTTAGTTTAAAAACATCATTTTATATAATAAACATCTCACTCTATTTGTATATGGCTGTCTTTATCATATATTAAAGTTCTGAGTTAACATATTATTTTTTGTCACACTATATTAATTAGGATACCACATCAAGTTACACAGGCCAAATAATAGTGATTTTTAAAATAGAGAAATGCATTGCTGTCTCATATATAGTCCTTGTATAAGCAGCTCAGAGCTGATATGATGTCTCTATGACACTGAACATGCAGCCTCCTTATTTTATTGCTCTGCCATCCTAAGCAAACAGCTTCATACTGAAAGTCTCCAACAACTATTTCAATGAAGAGCTGCCAAGCTTCCTGCGTTTCAAGAGCACAACCCAGGAACCATACATTTCACTTCTGATTAAAACTCATTGACCAAATCTGGTCACAGAGACAAGTCTAGCCACAGGAGATGTGAAATGCAAATGAAGCTGAACAACTATGTACTTAAGTAAAATTCCTCATGCTAAAGAAGAATCAGAGAATAAGTTTTGGAAGGAAAAATATTAGTCTCTGCCAGACAGACCTAATTAACTACTGGGGCTTTGTGCTTTGACATTTGGTAAGGAAAATCTCTGCTTAATTCTTCTCAATACCATATTTATTTTGGCTAGTCTCCCCCATATATTCTGCCAGAGGAACTTTAGGATCAGCTTAAAATAAAACAGATGGATATTTATTAGATTTTCATCAACATACAAATTATTGTGGAAATAATTTTTATCTTTACAGTATATTTCCACTCATTAACTAATTATGATTTCCTATTAATTGAAAATATTTATATATAGACTTTGGCAGTATACTTTTTTATTTTCCTTCTTTTTTATCCTTAGTTTCTTCATCAAACTTTCTTACCTTTCTTCTAAAATCTTTGTGATATATTATTTTTTTTTTACTTTGAGGAATAAATGTAGTTATTGTCAAAATTTAGGACAGCTATTGATATATCTATATTTAATATATATATAGCTACTATTGAATATTCATTTACCCTAAAATGCTTCCATTTTAATTCTTACAACTTATCCACAAGTAATAATTTTTTTTTTCCTATTTAGATCCAATTTTTTCTCTGGTTTATATCTCCTCATTATTTAACTGGCAATCATGACAAAAATTATGTTAAGTATTAAATGAGAAGGGAGACTTTAATTCTCATTCTTAATATTATGGAATTGCCTCTTTTTTTCAACTTTCATTATGTTAGAACCATTTTGTTTGAGATAAATGTTATCTATATTATCTAAGAAAGTAATCTGCTATTTCAAACAAATAAATTTAACAGGAAATACATATTGAATGCTATGTCTAACTGACAGCTAACAATAGGATCAATCTAAATATTTTTATTGTTCTCATAATTGTAAAAAATTTTCCTAATAAAAATAATCTTTCCAATATGGGAGAAATGTTACTGAAAATATTTGATAGATCTTTTGTCATATGGTCGAATTGTACTTGATAGTATTTTATTAAAGATTTTTCAAATAATTGTAACTGAATTTGGTTTATAGTCTTAAATTGGAACTTTGTTTGGTTTGTACTTCATCACTAGGGCATAATGGATAGATATTGTTTAGAACTGATGCAAATCACACACTTATTAGCTTAGTCAATAACCTACATCCTGATAATTAAAGTTGAAAATCAGAGTAAAAGGGTAGTCTATTTAGGATTTGCAGACAAGATGTAGATGAGGGGACAGGGAAGCTGGAGAAACTTGAGCAACCCTGAGGAACTCTTCAATTTAGAGACAAATGCCTCTAAGGCACTGCTGCCGAATAGAAGTATATTGAGAGCCACTTATGTAATTTTAATTTGCCTAGAAAGGTATAAATAAGTGAAGTTAATTATAGAAATGTGCTTTGTTTAATTTGATAAGCCAAAATACTATCATTTTAATATGTAATCAGTGCACAAATTATTACTGAAATATTCTTTATCTCTTTCTTCCTCCATTCTCTCTTCTTCCGTCCCTCCCTCCCTTTATTCCTTTTACTTTTTCTCCATAGTAAGCCTGCAAATGCAGGTGTGTATTTTAAGCCATTACACATCCTAATGTGGACTAGCTGCATTTCAAGTGCTTGATAGCCATTTGTAGCTAATGGCTACTGTATCATTTCAGGTTGACTCATTAAGTTACTTAATGTAATGACTGACCTCTGGATGCATTCACATTGCTGTATATATTTAATCTTATTTATACCTATGATCATATCCCAGTAGAGATTCAGAGTCTGGATATAACCTCCACATGAACCCTCTGATCTAGTACTTAATCTACAGATTACCTACAGTCTGGCAGTCATTGTTGGTCTTGATGGATAACTGAGGATTATTTTCATGTTCCATTAAATATTTTAGAAATTATTCAGCCATTGGGAAAGTGGATGTGGATGTCAATAACTTCTTCACTTAAAAGCAGTTAGTTTCACTGAAGCTGTTTACTTACCAACTGTTTATCACAAAAATTTAAGAAGGAAGCTTCTAATAGAATCTTTCCTGGGACCTGTACCTCTGTAACAAGACAGAACACATTCACTGTGGCAAGATGCTAATTCATGTTAGCTTTGATCATCTGAACACATGAAACTTACCTGTATGACTCTGTCCTGGGGACTTATAGTCCAGACATATCCTCCATGTGAACTCACCAGTAAGTCTCCTCAAAAAAGATTTTCATCATTTTCTGTGCACCAAAATAAATTGCATAGCATGGGGATAATTCATTTTATTAAGCAGCTTAGCAGAATTTTCCAAGAAAATAAGTAGGCATGATATTTGGTTAGGATTCATTTTCTTATCTCTCTTGTTTTGGTTGATTTGTGTGGTTCACTATCTCTTCTTTCAATTATTACATTTTTATAATATATTATGATAGAGAACATTTTATGACATGACAATTTTGCGAAGTTATGAAAAATTGCATTTCTAAAACTGTCCTTTTTATTCATATTTTTGAATCTACTGCCATAGGCCTGGTATTTAATAGTTTCTTTACTTTTTAAGAAAATATTCTAGTTTAATTTTTAACATTTTGTTTTAATTATCAATTCTACTTTGTACATTTTTATTTTATTTATTTATTTTTGTTGTACGTGGGCCTCTCACTGCTGTGACCTCTCCCCTTGCAGAGCACAGGTTCCAGACATGCAGGCTCAGCGGCCATGGTTCATGGGCCCAGCCGCTCCACGGCATGTGGGATCCTCCCAGACCAGTGCATGAACCCGTGTCCCCTGCATCAGCAGGCGGACTCTCAACCACTGTGCCACCAGGGAAGCCCCTTTTGTACATTTTTAAATCAATACTGATCATATTTTTAATTTCTCAATTTTTTCAGATACAACTTTATACTTCTTGATTAGAATTTCTCCTTTTATTAATCAGAGATTTTTATTTTAAGTTACTATATGCTGAACTTAATATATGATATTGTTAAATTTGTCATTGTTTAGCCTCAATGTTTTAATTCTTTTATAAATCTATTTGTTATTTTTGTAGAATATCTGCCTTTTCTTGGAGACTAGCTTGGGGCAACATGTTTTAGTACTGTATGACTATCTGGAGATAGAATTTGTTTATACAAGTAAAAGTTTAATATTTATCAATAATTTTGCATTTTGGTTCAGTTGAATATTGACTTTTAATTCTCTGTGCTCTCTTTTATTTGTTTACTTAAACCTGATACCTAATACCTGTATATTGAGTTAATAAAACAAGATAATTTGTTTTATTAAGTTATTTTTGGCACTATAGTTTTCACACTATGATCAACAGTAGTTAAATTGAATTTGTAATAAAACAAAAACAAAAACAAAACATCCCAGCAAGTGAAAGTCCAGGACTGGACAACTTCATAGGGGAATTCTACCAAACATATAAAAAGGTGCTAATATATATCCTTCTCAAATGTTTCAAAAAAGTATAGATGATGGAACATTCCCAAATTCATTCTATGAGGCCACCATTTCCCTGATGCCAAAACCAGACAAAAACACTACAGAAAAGAAAACTACAGGCCAATATCTCTGATAAACACAGATGCAAAAAATTCTCAACAAAATATTAGCAAACCAAATTCAACAATATATAAAAAGGATCATACACCATGATCAAGAGGGATTTATTCCAGTTATGTAGGATGGTTCAATATTCACAAATCAATCACTATGATATACAACATTAACAAAAGGAAGAATAAAAATCACATGATCATCTCAATGGATGAATAAAAATCTTTTGACAAAATTCAACATCTATTCATTATAAAAATTCTCAGCAAAGTGAATACAGAAGGACTATATGCCAATATAATAAAGGCTATTTATGACAAAATCACAATTATATCACAAAATCACAATTATAACATCATACTCAATGGTGAAAAGCTGAAAAATCTTCCCTCTAAAATCACGAACAAGACAAAGATGCCTACTCTCTTCATTTCTTGTTTTTTGAATTTTATTTTATTTTATTTTTATATAGTAGGTTCTTATTAATTATTTATTTTATACATATTAGTGTATATGTATCAATCCCAATCTCCCAATTCATCCCACCACCACCACGCTCTCTCTCCGCTTCTATTTAACATATTATTGGAAGTCCAAGCCAAAACAACCAGACAAGAAAAAGGAATGAAAGGCATCTGAATTGGAAGGGAAGAAGTGAAACTCTCACTATTTACAGATGTCATGATACTATATATAGAAAACCCTAAAGTCCCCACCAAAGGACTGTGAGAACTAATAGATGAATTCAGTGAGGTTGAAGGATACAAGATCAATATAGAGACTCTGTTGTTTTTCTATGCACTAATAAGGAGCTATCAGAAAGAAAAAGTAAGAAAACAATTTCATTTAAAATTGCAACAAAAAGAACAAATTATCTAGGAGTAAACTTAACCAAGGAAGTAGAAGAACTATTCTATGAAAACTATAAAGCTTTGATGAAGGATATTGAAGATGACTCAAACAAATGGAAAGATATCCCATGTTCATGGATTAGAAGAATTAATATTGTCTACACTACACAAACGATCTATAGATTGAATGAAATCCTTATCAAAAGCTCCGTGACATTTTTCACAGAACTGATAATCATAAAATTTATATGGAGCCACAAAATATCCTGAGTTGCCAAAGCAATCTTGAGAAAAAAGAACAAAGATGTAGGTATTACGTGTCCAGACTTTAGACTATACTACAAAGCTACAGTAATCAAACAGCATGGTACCAACACAAAAACAGACACATAGGTCAATGAAACAGAATAGAGAGCCCAGAAATAAACCCATACTCATACGTCAATTAATCTATGACAAAGGAGGCAAGAATAATGCTGGGAAAAATACATTCAGAATGGATTTAAGACCTAAATGTAAGACCAGAAATCATAAAAATCCTAGGAGAGAAAACATAGGCAGAATATTCTTTGACACAAATCACAGCAATATATTTTTAGATCTATCTGCTAAGGCAAAGAAACAGAAGCAAAAATAAACACAATTAAAGTTAAAAGCTTTTGCACAGCAAAGGAAACCATTAACAAAATGAAAAGACAACCTATGGAAAGAGAGAACATATTTGCAAATGATGCAGCCAACAAGGGGTTAATACCCAAAATATACAAACAGCTCATACAACTCAATATCAAAACAACCCAAACAACTAGATTAAAAAAATGGTCAGAAGACCTGAATAGACAGTTTTCCAAATAAAATATACATATGGTCATTGGGCACATGAAAAAGTGCTCAAAATTGATAATCAGAGAAATGCAAATCACAACCACAATGAGATATCACCTCAAGCCTGTTAAAATGGCTATCATCAAAAACTTTAGAAATAACAAATTTTGGCGAGGATGTGGAGAAAAAGGAACTCTTGTACACTGTTGATGTGAATGTAAATTGGTGCAACCACTATGGAAAACAGTATGGAGGTTCCTCAAGAAACTAAAATTAGAACTGCCATTTGACTCAGCAATTCCACCACTGGGTATATATCTAAAGAAAAAAAACCCCACTAATTTGAAAAGACATTAACTGCAATGTTTTTAGCAGCACTATTTATAATAGTCAAGACATGGAAACAACCTAATTGTCCATTGACAGATGAATGGACAAAAAAGTGGTATACACACACACACACACACACACACACACACACACAATGGAATACAACTTAGTCATAAAAAATAATGAAATAATGCCACTTGCAGCAACATGGATTTACTAGAGTTTACTAAGTAAAGTAAGTCATAAAGAGAAAGACAAATACCATATAATATCACTTATATATGGAATCTAAAATATGATACAAATGAACTTATTTACAAAACAAAAACACAGACATAGAAAACAAACTTATGGTTATCAAAGGGGAAAGAGGGTGGGGGAGGGATAAGGTAGGAGTTTACGATTAGCAGATATAAACTACCATATATAAAATAGATAAATAGTAAGATCCTATAGTATAGCACAGGGGACTATGTTCAATATTTTGTAACAAACCATAATGGAAAAGAATATGAAAAAAATATATATATAACTTAATCCCTTTGCTGTACACCAGAAACTAACACAACATTTTAAACCAACTATACTTCAATTAAAAAAGAAATCCCTCCCAACAAAGAAAAGTCCAGGACCGGATGGCTTTCTGGATAAAGTCTACCAAATGTTTAAAGAGGAATAATGCCAATTATTCTCAAACTCTTTCAAAACTGAAGAGGAGGAAACACCCCAAAGTCATTATTTAGGAAGCCAGCATTACCCTGATATCAAAGCCGGATAAGACACTACAAGAAAAGAAAACTGTAGGCCAATAACTCTGATGAATATGGAAGCAAAAGTTCTCAAAAAAATAAAGTCAACTGAGTTCACAGCACATCATTCACCACCATTAAGTAGTATTCATCCCTGACATGCAAATGTGGTTCAACATAAGCAAATCAATAAATATGATACATCACAGTTGATAATGTGAGCATCTCAACAGATACAGAAAAAATATGTAACAAATTCAACCTCCTTTCATGATTAAAAATTCTCAACAAATTGTGTATAGAAGGAACATAATTTGACACAATAAAGGGACTATATGAGAGGCCCATATCTAACATCATATGGTGAAAGGCACAAAGCTTTCCCTCCAAGATCAGGAAAAAGATATAGATGCCCATTCTCACCACTCCTATTTAACACAGTATTAGAAATCCTGGTGAGAACAATTAGGTAATAAAAAGCAATAATGGCATCTAAATGGGAAAGAAAGATGCAAAATCATCTCTGTTTGCAGAGAATGCAATACTATACATAGAAAATCATAAAGACTCCACTAAAAATTGTTAAAACTAGTAAAGGAATTCAGAAAATTTGCAGGATACAAAATCAACCTCCAAAAATCAGTAGAGTTTCTGTACATTAACAGTGAACTATCTGAAAAAGAAAGAAATCAATCTCATTCACAGTAGCATCAAAACAATAAATATCTAGGAATAAATTTAATGTTAAGTAAAATATCTAAACACTGAAAACTATGACATTGATGAAAGAATACATAAATAAATGGAAAGATAACCTATATTAATGGATGAGAAGAATTGATATTGTTACATGTCCATATTACACAAAGCCAATTATAGACTCAATGCAATCTCTATCACTATTCTAATGACATTTTTCACAGAAGTGGAAAAAAATAATCTTAATATTTGTATGGAACCACAAAAATAGCCAAAGCCATCCTGAAAATGAAGAACAGAGCTGGAGGCACCATGCTTCTTGATTTAAAAATATACTACAGTAGGTGCAAGAGGGAGGGGATATGGGGATATATGTATACGTATAGCTGATGCACTTTGTTATACAGCAGAAACTAACACAACAGTGTAAAGCAATTATACTCCAATAAAGATTTTTTTAAAAAATATACTACAAAGCTATAATAATCAAAACAATACAGTTCTGGCATAAAAATAGACACATTGATCAATGCAAAATGAATCAAAAGTCCAAAAATAAACCCTTGCATGTACAGTCAACTAATATCTGAAAAGGGAGCCAAGGATACTCAATGAGTAAGAATAGTCTCATCAATGAATGGTGTGGGCAAAACTGGATTGCCAAAGGCAAAAATTGAAACTAGAACCCTGTCTTACACCACTCTCAAAAATTAACTCAAACTGGATTAAATACTTAAATATAAGACCTGAAACCATAAAACCCCTAGAAGGAAACATAGGGAAAAGCTCCTTGACATCAATCTTGGCAAGTAATTTTTTTGGATATGGCACCAAAATCACAAACAACAAAAGCAAAAATAGACAAGTGGAAATACATCAAACTGAAAGGCTTCTGCACAGCAAAAGAAACAATCAATATAAGGAGACACCAACCAACAGAATGGTAAAAGTATTCACAAACTGTATATCTAATCAGGGATTAATATCTAAAATATATAAGGAACTTATGTAACTCAATAGCAAAATAAACCCTCAAATAGTTCAATTAAAAATAAGGAAAAGATCTGAATAGACATATTTCTAAAGAAGACATACAAATTGCCAACAGATATATGTAAGGGTGTTCAACATCACTAAACATCAAGGAAATGCAAATAAAAATCACAGTGAGATATCAGTTCACACCTATTCACATAGTCATTGCAGCATTATTAACAATAGTGAAGACATGGATAACCTAAGTGTCCACTGATGGATAAATAGATTACAAAAATGGAATATATATATATATATATATATATATATATATATATATATATATATATATATATATATAATCTCCCAAACAGAAAAAAATCATTCAAAGGAAGAAAATCCTGCCATTTGTGAAAACATGAATGAAACTTGAGGGCATTATGGTAAGTGAAATCAATCAGACAGAAAGATAAAACTGTGTAATTTCACTTATATATGGACTCTAAAAAAGCTGAACTCATAGAAATAGTCAATTTGTGGTTGCCAAGGGTCAAAGGGTACATGCTTCCAGTTATAAGATACATAAGTTCTTGGGTTCTAATATACAGTGTGGTGACAAAAGTTAATACCATAACGTTTACTTGAAAATTGCTAAGAGAGTAGATCCTAAACGTTCTCATCACAGTAAAAGGGATAATTATGTGAGATGATGGAGGTGTTAATTAACCTTATTGTAGTAACCAGTTTACAATACATATGTGCATAAAACCATCACATTGTCCACCTTAAACTTACACAATGTTATCTATCAATTATACCTCAATAAACCTGGAAATAAACTCTGAATTTAAAAAAAAAAGTAAAACAAATGAAAACAAACACCTCCAAAGCAACTGCATGGTGGAGTGGTATAATGTGACTTCCAACCTCTTAGCTGTGTTGTACCATCCACAGTGATCCTAACAGCATGGACAGGGTTACTGAGGAAAACTGGGTAGAAATATTTCATAACAAAGATATTACTTTGAACAACAAAAATAAATCAATACTGCTCTATATGTTGATAATTTCCTCTTTCTTTTTATAGTTTTATTTAAAATAAGGAGCTTGCTTTTATCTGCATTAGAAATTTCTTGGCCAATCACATTTGGTGCACTGTAACTAATGGCTATAATTGTAACAATTACATGCCTGTGTATATGTACCTTCTCTTAATTACCTGAAATGCATTTTCTTAATTTTGCAATAGTAATTTTTAAAAAAGGAACCTTGTTTCTTGAGAAATAAAGCCAAAGTGTTAATTTTCCAACTTTAGGAAGAAATGCAAATATTTCACTTAAAATGGACATATTGCATTCCAAACAACTAAATCCACTTTTTTTTTTTTTTTTTTCAGTACGCGGGCCTCTCACTGTTGTGGCCTCTCCCATTGTGGAGCACAGGGTCCAAATGCGCAGGCTCAGCGGCCATGGCTCATGGGCCTAGTTGCTCCGCAGCATGTGGAATCTTCCCGGACCGGGGCACAAACCAGTGTCCCCTGCATCAGCAGGTTGACTCTCAACCACTGCACCACCAGGGAAGCCCCTAAATCCACTTTTAATTAGTCATTCAGGTTTGGATTTGGATAGGAAGGCAAAGATCATGTATTTTACACATTCTCAGATCTCCTAGTTTCCTAGTGTCTTGATAGTTTTTTTCACCATCCCCCAGCCAAAAGAAATACTTAAGAATTTCCTTTTTAAAATAATTATGTCAAAAGGACATGGTAATATTAATTTGTGTGCTGTGCAAAAGGTGTAGATGCTTTTCCTTGAAAATTTTAAATATACCTAGGTGTCCCTATCTGTTTTCTGAGGTACCACAATGTCCCACAGCACTCAGTTTATAAACAACAAATATAGCCTCCCCATGTTTTCTGGTGTAGATTAAGCATCAAATATTTGCAAGACTCCTTTATGGACAAATAAAAAGCAGAATGTAGCAGAAATTAACTGATTATTCAAGACATGTAACTCATTTGCTGGTTAGGTATGTTTAGAATACATGTTTTGTGATATGCAGGCCGATGAAATTTCTATTACATCAATTTATACAATAATTCTGACTAGATCACACATGGCTCTTAAAAATCAATGTATCAAGGGAAAGCAATCTAAAGAAGAATATATATATATATATATATATATATATATATATATATATATATATATATATAAAATAAATTTATAACTGAATCACTGTGCTGTACACCTGAAACTAACATGATATTGTAAATAAACTACACTGTAATAAAAAAGAATTATCAACCTGAAAAGAAATCAATGTGTCATTAGAGTATGTCTTATGTTTTAAATATTTATATTTTCATTCAACTTAAGCTTTTGACAATATTTTACAACAACACATTCATATAGTACTGGTGCATGCATCAGGTTGCATTCACTATTTATACAATCCATTTTATTTATGATGCAAAAGACACATTTCTGCTTGCTGACAAATTTTCAGTAATCCGCTTATACATATTGTTGTGGTTTTTCAAGTTATAGATTTTGTGTTTTGAAATGACCTTAGTTAACCCTGTTTTAAACAGATAGAATTGTTTTTAAAAACTATTTGCCTTAGAAATGTAGTTGTTCTAGAATGTTTATTCTTCCTTATTTGTATTCATTCTGTATTTGTTTTGTTTTCTTTGTAGTAAGAACTTCTAAACTGACTAAAGCATCCATTAATAGTCTCCTGCCTGTGTCTTGTTTAACTTAGCTTTTTTTTTTTTTTTTTTTTTTTTTTTTTTTTTTGGCGGTATGCGGGCCTCTCACTGTTGTGGCCTCTCCCGTTGCGGAGCACAGGCTCCGGATGCGCAGGCCCAGCGGCCATGGCTCACGGGCCCAGCCGCTCCGCGGCATATGGGATCCTCCCAGACCGGGGCACGAACCCGTATCCCCTGCATCGGCAGGCGGACTCTCAACCACTGCGCCACCAGGGAGGCCCAAACTTAGCTTTACTATTGATTTACTCTCACTTGTTTTTGACCCATCTTCTTGGGCATTGGTGATACAGTTTTATTGCTTTCAACAACCTTTTCTTTCACCAGTCTCTTTCCTGCAACAATTAAAAGCCTCCAAAGAGAAATACACAAGATCATAGGGTAAATGAGGCAGCATAGCATCCCAGATATTTCACTGGAACAGGAGTTCATAAACCTTGTTGGCTTTCCTAGATTATTCCCAAATTATTTATATTAATCTGAACCTAAAGCTCTCCACATTACTGTCCTAACTGTAGCCTGAACTGTATGGACTATTTGACATATACAGTCTTTATTAGCTCTAACAATCTCTGATTGGGTGGTTTAAGATATTTGGAAGAATTAGGGCAGGGCCCAAAAGCAAACTGATGCTACTACAAGGACCCAAAAGGAAACTGATGTTCACAATAAGAAGGAGTCAGTGAAGTTTGCTGGTCAATAAACTCTTAATTTGTGTAGTAAACTACTATTCTTATTATTTTTCTATGTGATGTTACATGTGAGACTTTCCTGTGGGATGTTTAAAATACACCTTATTTTACTTTTATTTATAACTTACTTATATCTTTACAATTATTTCCTACCAAAAACATGCTGAGAGATGTGTAGTAATTTTTACTTGAGTTACTTACATAACCTACTATTTCTTAGCCATGTGTACCACTTGTTTATTTATTTATTTCTAAAGAAATAAATTGCTGGGCTCATTTTTCCATGTAGATAGTTTCAGCAACAATGCTACCTGTTTTTAAAATTACAAGCAGCACAGATATTGCAAATTCTTAACTATGGAGAATACAACCATTTATTCCTAACCAAATTGACTTGGAAAATGGTGGAATACTGTGTTATGTATATGTGTTCCACTACCTCTATACCAATTTCCACCTCAAAAATGTTAAGTATATATTAGACATAATTCTTTAAATGTAAAATTTCTTCATAGAAAATTTGCTCCCCAAAGGACAAAGGGGAATAGCATCACTTATTGACTAATTTGCACATATATTATAGTAACACTTATTTGACATTCATTGAAAGTACTTCATCTCATATGAACCCTGAAAGTCAATAGTATTCATAAAAATATTATTTAGTACCCATATTTGTCACAGCAAAGGTGTGTATTTTGAAGCATTACTTTTTCAGTATTAATTTTCCTTCTCTGCTTAGGGCTAGGTATAGTCAATACATATAAATTTACAATGCTGATATTTGTTTATTTCACATTCATTTTACTACCATTTCTTTTCTTTTTCAAAGTTTCTGTTGCATCTAAGCAATAATTTTCTAACCTTAGAACATAAATCATATCATTCAATCCTGAAGAGTTCAGTTTAAAATCTTTAAAATGTACTCCCGTCATGAAACAGTTAACTTGTTTATTTCTCTCAGTTCTCCGAGCCCTGTTTTCAGAATACCAAAGAATTCCTGTCACAAATCTCACATTGACATATGTGTCTTATACTGAAACTACTCCTTTCTCCATTTTATTTACTAAAACAGTGGGTGTGTGCATGTGTGTGTGTGTCTGAGTTGTGTGTGTTTGTGTGTATATGAATCCAGGAAATTCTTTTCTCCTACCAGATGGAAGCATTAGGATATAGTAAAAAAAAATAATAAAATAAAATAAAATAAAATAAAATAAAATAAAGTTTAACTATAAAATATTTTAGGGCTTCCCTGGTGGCACAGTGATTGAAGGGTCCTCCTGCCGATGCAGGGGATGCAGGTTCGTGCCCTGGTCCAGGAAGATCCCACACGCCATAGAGCGGCTAGGCCCATGAGGCAAGGCTGCTGAGCCTGTGCATCCAGAGCCTGTGCTCTGCAACGGGAGAGGGTACAACAGTGAGAGGCCCGTGTACCGCAAAAAAAAAAAAAAAATAATAATAATAATTATATACATATATATTAAATATACTTTTCCTATTTCATTCTCTCTCTGTCTCTTTCTCTCTGATTCTATTCTGTTATGTAAGAAGTTGGAGTACAAATTATGGTTAAGTGAGAAAAAGAAGGTTACAGAGGGTCTTAGTGTCACACTGAGGCTTCAAGGGTGTGGCCCAGAGGGCATAATGAAAGAAGTTGAGGAAGACACATAATATGTGCTAAATCGCATCTGCAAAAGTATCAATAGAAGCAAAAGAAATTTCAGGAACTTTAATAGTAATTAAAAAATATTTTTAACTTCCTTCATTATTGAAAGTTTCATAGCTCTTCCTGCACTGGATACAAAGATGAAAAAGGAGCATAAGTTTTGTAGAAAAGGAAAGTAAATAAAAAAGCATATGCAACTTGCATAAGCAAGTAATTATTACAGCCAACTTTCAGACTCAGGGTCTATTTTCAATAACTCAGTGCTGTAATTAATAATGATAATAGAATTAACAATAATACGTAACAACTAAATGATTGATTTTCCAATTAAGCAAAAAAGTAATATGTTAAATAAAATTCCAAGATGTTTTCTTTCCTAAACTACTCTAGTTTCTATTTTAACTTTTAAAGGCATTCATCAAAGCATATACTCTGTTTAACTAAGGATATATTTGTGTAAGAGAAAAGAAAAGTAAAATAATGCATTTGTGTGAAATTAAAATTTATATTAATTCTTATTTTTACTTGCTTTTGTTTCTTCTCTTTAAATATATTCTATTATTTGAAATATATTTTTGTCTATATTTCTTGCTCTCTTTCTCATCTTCTTGCCTGCATTTTTGATCTATTCTTTTTACTAGCACTTTCAGCTAGAAGGTGAACTGAGGTGAGGAAAGAAGTTAAAAATTCAAATCATCCAAGCATATGTTTGCATTCAAGGCTGGTATTCAGTTTGGACAACCAGTGTGACTTTTGGCAGCATAGTGCTGCATCAGTACACCTGGGTGAAGCTTCAATTTTGAAATTCCTGAACACATGTTAACATGGGATACTTCCTTTGAGTTATTCTGTGCATCCACAGAATGGACATTTTCATTTCCGCAAAACTGTGACTTTTAAAAAGTTATT
Organism: Mesoplodon mirus; assembly: GCF_964341445.2. Lineage (NCBI taxonomy): Eukaryota > Metazoa > Chordata > Mammalia > Artiodactyla > Ziphiidae > Mesoplodon > Mesoplodon mirus. Next base: position 52,700,793 of record NC_138992.1, read on the forward strand.
CAAAATCTCTAAAATAAAATTGAGAACTGTTGACTAGGTTGCATGAGGGAGGAAGAATGTGTCATGCAAGACAGCATCCAAGTTAGCATATGAGTATTATCGCTATGGAGGCATTTGTTGTAGTTGAAATAGTGGGGCTTCTTCAGCTGCCAAAAAAAAAAAAAAAAAAAAAAGCACTATATAGTTAAACAGGCAAGGGATTCTTCATTTAAAACTATTGAAATAGAGAAGAGAGATTGAACTCAATTCCCCTGAAACAAAAGGCTGTATGTTTTTTTAAACCCTGGGGTGAGCTAACTGAAAAATACTGTGGGGCATTAGAGAAGACTTGGTCAATGTGATTAGGCCATCATTGTTTGCTAATTATTCCTTACAAGCTGCTACCTTCCTACAGAGACTGTGAGATCAGAGCATTATCTCCTTAGATGACTGTATTTTTAATGGATGATTCCAAGGTTCTTGAGAAAGACATTCCTGGGTTATAAAACTGGGAAGAGGCTGGGAGAAGATTTATATCTCAAAAAGCAAGAGAAAGAATTTGCAATTGCAGGTTTTATAAAGCAAATGCTCTAAGAATTGAGAGGTCAGGAACCTATAAGAAGGAAGAGACCTGTCTAAGATTTAGTGAAGCTGAAGGGAACTTTGAGGTCCTCTTGGTCACAATAAATACAGAAACACTGAAAAAAGTTCCTGAAGAAATATAAATCATTAATTTTAATCTGCAGTCCAATAAGGTGTAGTCACTTTAGCCTGCCCCCATGACAAAAACTTGAATGCAAAATTATATTATCTAACTTTACCTAAGTTAGTTGTTAGTAGAACTTGATACAGCCATAAGTACTTCTACTTAATTAGCCTAAATGGAAAGTTTTCTGAGAATTCCCTTCCTTGAATTTGCAAAATATAATTGCATTTTCTCTTTCATATTCATTCAACTGTCAGCAAAGCAATGACAAACACTTTGTTTTTAAAGATTTGTGGCAAATAGTTTAAGTTGCCATCTGCAGTACTACAGAATTTTCCAATAATGCAAAAGCCGAAAATAGCTTAAGAAATGTTATCCTTGGGCTATTTATGTCTTTGGCAAAGAAAGTTCATTTAATATAATTATCCATTCTTTACATTTTTACATAGAATATGTCAGTCTCCAGACTACTGTCTCTAGGCAGTAAATTTTAAATTCCAGGGAGTATATCTTTTTGAAACAGTATCTAAACAAGATTTTGAGACCAGCGTTAAGTCATGAACCACCAACCATACTTAGTCCTCAGCCCTTCTCTCTAGTGATAGTGAAGTATATGAGATCAATGAGATTGTTAATAGACCAATGTGGCTCTAAAACCACTCCATTGTCAGAGTTGAAGAATTTCTTATCAACCTATGAACAATTGAATTTATAAGAGGATGTTATATTTTCACTGTGGAGATCACAAAATTGTTTTAAAATATGTTGTTAAGTGAAAATGACATTGAGAAATATATTTATCTAGCGAGTGAGGATTTTTCATAAAAGATAAAGGAGATTAAGCTTTTTAAATAGAGCATTCACAGATAGATAAGGAGACAACATTCACAAATAGATAAAGGAGACTATGCTTTTTAAATTGCAAATGGTGGACAGCTAGCTCAAAATAAGTTAAACTTAAAGGGGAGAGTAAATGTAATCTGGCAAATATTAACAAAGGAAAGAAAGTGAAGCTTTATTAATCACACACACACAGACACACACATGCACACACACACTATTCTGAGGGTAGGACATCTCCTCCCCAATCCTCCATGTTGAAGAGCTTCTCCTTTTCACCTGGGCATGTAACTGTTGACAGACTTCTGAAAGAGGGTGTAAATTTCTCCCTAGGATGTTTTTCCCTGCCATATGGACAATCTAGGTTGTTTGATATGATATATATTTCTCATCTTTTTAAAAAATAATAATGGTACATTAAATGATTTGTGGTTACAATAAACAGATTAGTTTTTTCCCCTGCTTTATTCTTTGCATGAGAGATAGGTAGTCTTCCTTTTGTAAGAGAGTATTAAAATGACCATAGTTTTCATCTTCCCTTGCTTCCAGGGCTCCTTTTTTCCTATTACTCCCTCTAGTACATGTTTTCCAAAAATTACAGTGTTCCACTCCCACCTAAAATGGGATATTACACACTAGGCATATAATCTCCAAATGACTATAGAAAGAAAGAACTTGATGAAGCTAAAGGTAAGGACATGGTGTAGCTGGGTCTAGGATGCATTGAAAGAGCAAAGGGGGAGTTGAGAACAACTTTGTCTGGATCAGAAAGTAGTTTCTATATATTTGGGTAGAGTGCGGGGACTGTATTATAGTCATTTTGTTAAAACTGTTTTGGATTTAAAGGCAGACTCTAGATTTGGTTACAGACTCTTACTTCTTTGATTGGGTTCACGCATTTGGTTTTGGTTCAGAGGATGTTGACTGCTTAGGCTAGGACTCTTTTTCTCATATCAATATTATCCATATACTTTAATGAAACTCCATTCCTCCCCAGATGGTAATGAACAGTTCTGCATTTTAGAATTTTTATCACAATATTTATTTCAAATCATCACTCAAGAGGTAAAATAGAGAAAATATTCCAATTCTTCCTGAGCTTCCTTCATGTTTTAAAATTCTCTATTTTTACATGACTATTTGTGATACATAATTTATGTTTATAAATGGGAAATTCTGTCTTCCTTGCAGGATTCCTTGTGGCCCTTAGATGATAGAAAAAGCAAGGAAACAGATTCTCTCCTGAAGCTTTCAGAAGGAGCACCTTAATTTTGGACTCTTGATCTCCAAAACTCTGAGTGAATACATCTGCATTATTTTAAGCTACTTCATTTGTAGTTACTTGTTTTGGCAACAGTGAGAAGTCAATACAGCAACCTATCCAGTAAGTGGGAAATTTCAAATTTGAAATGAGTCTTCTATTAACATATTGCTCCTTCCCCCCAACCTGAGTCTCAATTTCCTTATACTTAAAATAAATTGATGATACTATAAGATTTCTGAACTCTGTTCCCAACTGAAAATTCATATGAGTCTATGTATGATTGTAAAGGACTAGATGATTGGAAATGAGCAAATGAAAGATTTTGTGAACCCACTTTTGTACCAAATAAATAACCTAAGTGTATAACTGTGAGTACTGACTAAAATGGTTAAAACATACTGTCTGCAACAAATTTCTGTTAGATCCCTTGAGACTTCAGAATATGGTTACTGATTAACATATCTTCTTAAAATATGTAATTATACAAGCAGAAAAACACTGAAAGCCAGAAAGCTGCTGTGACAAAAGGGAATTGTTGGTTCAATCAGTTTACATTTAGAATAACAGATTGTGAAACCATGGGTGGAAAAAAAAAGTCTCCTGAGGTAATTTTATCTCTAGTCTATAATCCATAAAAAGGGAACAAATTATGTGCAATCCATCACCTGTTAACTGAGCTGTGAACTTGAACAGTTTTAAGAATAATTAAATGAAATCCATTTGCACAATTATCTAAATGTATAGTTTCTTTATGGGGCTAAATTTATTATTTGGTGGGGCACTGAACCTTGAACAATTAATTGTGATGTTAAATATTAAAATGGAGCTTAACATCATGCAAAATAATATATATCTGTATAATTATAAAATTATTGTACTGTGATGGCTTAGAATTACTCATGTTTAGGGTGCTTTTTGAAAAAGAATAGAACATAGTAAATAGCTATACCTTTGTAGTTTTAAATATTCATAAGGTGTGGAAGGATAATTCAATGAGCATAATAAGGGAGTCAGTCTTTATCTTTTAAACTTAGATATTCTTAGCACCCTAAGCCTAATAATGATCCTTACCAAACCTTTTTGAACATGAAACAATAGTGGGAACAATCAGCCCTTGCCAAATTGGTACAATATCCTAGGCTTAATGTTGCAAGAACTGGAAGTCTACAACATTTACTTAAAATCACTTGATTTTTTAGAAGTATAACAAGAATAGAGTTTGTTATGAAGACGAATATAAGGCCCAACTACAGTCTTCCTGAATAAATAACTGATTTATGAGCATCAGAGAATGGACTTCTGGGTTGTACATACTAAGGCCATGAAGAAAAATGTAAAATACAAGGTAGTTAATTTAAAATCTAAGAGAAAACCAGAGTTTTCAAATATAATTTTCAAATATAACATCCTCTACTAACATCAAACATTATATATGTTCTTAATAGCAGATGACCTTCATACCATTTATTTTATTTTTGTATTATTGCTTGGGTAATTGTAATTGTAGATTTTCTTTCTAGTACCTATTCCTGGCAGTAAGATTTGCTATTTGAAATATGCAATATTATCATGGTCATACTTTTACAAGCAAGTAATAAATAAGAGCTGATACAAAGAGTGATAAAAAAATCTATTAATAGAAGAAGACACACAAAGGGCATACAACCTCTGTAAAAGGAAGATTTTATAGTTTCTTATCATTTTAATCAAATTCATTGGTTGCAAGGCTTTTTGACCAAGAGAATCTTCTTGGGGACCCACTTTCCATCTCAGGAACATCCAAGAACATACAAAATTCTTTCATTGGTTGAATGTAAAGAAAACCTTATACCCAGTTCTATATTGATTTAATGTACTATGAGATACAATGCATGTTTCCACATTTTCTGATAAAGTTCAGAACTTTCTCTGAAATATGCTTGAATATAAAGGGAAGAAAATGTAGATCAAAAACGAATGTGGAAACTTTATATCACTTCTAAAGAAGATCTTACTCTGCAATCAATGACTGACCAAATGTATTTAGAGTATATACCTTATAGAATGACCAACAAATAATATGTACAGATCTGGAGTGTCCTTGAAAGTAAATAAGGTTATACTAATACATGAAGTCATAAATTCATAACTAGAGGTGCATTCCATTTCCTAAATCCTCTGCCCTTTCTTAGCATTAAGGCATCACTCAGGAGGAGCCTGGTCATATTTATTTTTATACTTATCTTTATTATTGTATTTAGCACACCATGGTAAGCAATAATGGTGCATTAAATTACTAAATATCAAATTAACATGTCTTTTATTCATATTTTCAATGTGGAACATGATGTTTTAATTAAATGTATTACCTTTATGATACCAGTATTACAAAAGAGAATTGGGAGACTCCGAATGGTGAGAGAGACTTGCTGTCTTGGAATATGCTATCTGAAAGTCCATCATAAGCCTATATAGCAGTATAATGAGATTGTGAGAGAAATAACATAAAGAAACATAAAATAAATTGAAGTTTATGAAGTAATAAGCCTTGTGGTAGATTTTCAAGTGTCTCCACTAAGAAAAGGGAACACTTTTACACTATTAGTGGGAATGTAAGTTGGTGCAGCCACCATGAAAAACAGTACGGATGTTCCTTTAAAAAAACTAAAAATACAATTACCATATGATCCAGCAATCCCACTCCTGGACATACATCCAGACAAAACTTTAATTCAAAAAGATACATGCACCTCTATGTTCATAGCAATACTATTCAAAATAACCAAGACATGGAAACAACCTAAATGTCCATTGACAGATGAATGGATAAAGAAGCCGTTGTGTGTGTGTGTGTGTGTTTATATACACAGTCACACACACACACATACACAATGGAATATTACTCAGCCATAGAAAGGAATGCAATAATGCCATTTGCAGCAGCATGGATGGACCTAGAGATTATCATACTAAGTGCAGTAACCAGATAAAGATAAATATCATATGATATCGCTTACCTGTGGAATCTAAAATATGACACAAATAAACCTATCTATGAAACAGAAACAGACTCACAGACATAAAGAACAAATTTGTGGCTGCCAAGGTGGGGTGGGGGAGGGATGGATTGGAAGTTTGGGGTTAGCAGATGCAAACCATGATATGTAGAATGGATAAACAACAAGGTCTTACTGTATAGCATAGGGAATTATATTCAATATCCTGTGATAAACCATAATGGAAAATAATTTTAAAAAGAATGTGTATATATGTATAACTGAATCACTTTGCTGTATGGCAGGAATTAACACAACATTGTAAAGCAACTATACTTCAATTTAAAAAAAATGCCTCCACTAAAGCAGCTCAAAAATAAAACCTTTAAAATATTCCAAATATCCCCATTATTCTTCTTTATTATTTACATACAATAAAAGGAGGTAAAAGGGTTTGTTAAAACAATTCTTTAAGCAGTGTTCTGCTGTCTCTTATTTCCAGAGATTTGTGGATGTGAGAGAAAATACCACATCATTTATAAACATCATAAGTGACATAAAAACAAAAAAAGACATTTAAAGGTAAATACTAGAAAAGGATTGAATTATAGAATGTTCCAGGCATAGTGAGCAGTTTAGATCTAAAGGAAATATAATTAAGATTATGCTTGTGATTAATGATCACTGATGCTGCATAGGCCTTTCATGCTTCTGAGAAATCATTCCATGTTTTACCAACCCATTTTTTCTACCACTATTGAAGTTGACCATTTAAACTAGTCCCCTCTTTCCTCTAAACTCCAACATATCCTGAGACACACAGTATCACTTTCTTCCTATTTCAGTGAGAAAACAGAAACAATTAGATGGGAAATACCAGGGCCTCTGCCCACACCTCCACCTCTTGTGTCTGTGTCCACACTCTGCGTTATCTCCAGTTATAGTAGAAACTGTCCATACTCTTAGCCAAACTAGCTGTCTTAGGTGGGTTAATCCCCAAAACAGACCCTGAAACAAGACTCACTTCCAGGCAGTTTAGTTGGGAAGTGATCCTAGGAAAGAAAGTAAGAGAATGGGGAAAATGGGACAGGGGAAAAAAGGCCTTCCCAAAAGGTATCCATGTTATAATCCCTGGTACTTGTAAACATCATCATATTTTTTTCTTTCCAAAAAGTCATCAGAGATGTAGTTAAATTAAGAATTTTGATATGAGAAGTATATCTTGGACTATCCAGGAAGGTTCTCAGTGTTATCACAAGTGACCTTATAAGAGCGGCAGAGAGATACTATACACCAAGAAGGAAAAGGCAATTAGAGGTGGAGATTGAAGTGATGCAGACATACAAGTTGAAGAATGCCAGTAGCCATCAGGAGCTGAAAGAGGAAAGGAACCAATTTTCCCAGGAAGCCTGTGGCCCTTGATTTCAGCTTAGTGATACTGATTTCAGATTTTTTGCCTTCAGAACTGTGAGAGAAAAAATTTCTATTGTTTGAAGCCACCACGTTTGTGATAATTTGTTACAACAGCACAGGAAACTACTACAGACTTATAAAATCACATAAATGATTATTTCATATCGAAAGTAGAATAACGAGTCACAATTTCAAAAGTCAGTTTTGCCCTGGATTTTCTCTTCCCTGCCATTAAAATGATAAGCCGAATATGGGTGTTGCAACAAGGAACTAAACGTGTCAACATTCTATATTTCTATAATTATGCTTTTCAAGAAACTGACCAAAAAGTCTTGTAACAAAAGCCTGATGGAATTTGAATTACTTTGGTATATCCAATATATTTCATTTTTACTAATTTGGTTTTGTGGGTTTATAATTAACTGTGTTGTATATGAGGGTAATTTTAAAGCAGTATAAACTTTATAGATATGAGACTAGAACTTTGTCAAAATTCCTTATATAGGGAGTGGCCAGAGAATATTAATTAATATGGATTAAGACAGAATCTAACCCAGTTCCACAGCATAGTACTTTTTTTTTTTTTTTTTTTTTTTTTGTGGTACGCGGGCCTCTCACTGTTGTGGCCTCTCCCGTTGCAGAGCACGGGCTCCAGACACGTAGGCTCAGCGGCCATGGCTCACTGGCCCAGCCACTCCGCGGCATGTGGGATCTTCCTGGACCAGGGCACGAACCCGTGTCCCCTGCATCGGCAGGCGGACTCTCAACCAGTGTGCCACCAGGGAAGCCCAGCTTAATACATTTCAATAAAAATAATAATTATTAGTTTTTCAAAGACATACTTTATTACTACTATTAATTAGTATAAATGTATTGATTATGTGAATTGGTCTAGGACATAATGAATTTTCTTAACTGCCTGCTTGTGATACTTTTTCACTCAGATTTTCCATTATTTGCTTAGGTTTTCCCTATTAGATTTTTTTCAAATGCAATGTGAAAGTCAATTAATTAAGTAATTTTTGAAGAGACATTCTTTAAGCTTCACGTAAATTTTAAATGCCCTGGAAAACAGAATTAGATTTGAATAATATTACAACACAGAAAGAGAGTCAGGCTGTATGGGTCAAAGAATAAATCAATTTAACTTATAATTAAGTTAGTTCTGTATTTTTTACTTTTGTATTTATTTTGATTTAGTTAAAAACTAGCTTCAAATATTTTGAGATGGCATCAAAATTTTATTTTAGGAGAAGATTGGAATCTGAGTACTGGTGACTCTACAGTGATCTCTCTCTCCTTCCCTTTTGTAGTTGCTCAGGTACTTTTACAAATTCTCTCTTTGTCTCATTGCCTCCACGGCCTTTGTTGGGTGCTGCTTTAAGGTACTGAAGATTTCCTGTGCTCAGGGGTATTTCTCTTGGTTATCTGGGTCTTTACATTACCTTCTTTGGCCCCTGCTGTGAACTCAGCAAAGTCCCTGTGTTCCTCTTAGGGGAATCTCTCTCAGTTGCCTTTTTCTACCCCTGGTCACTTTCAGACTGCTGCAATGTACTTAGAAAGTACCACTGCATTTTGGGTAGTTTATTTCAATTTTCCCATACTACACCCAGCCTCGGGTGAGCCACTGTTGTGCATTCAGAAAAGATGCCCATGTACCTTGGTGAGTTTACATTAGCTCTTCTGACTTGCCTACAGTTATAAATAGGCCACTGCCTTGCACTTGCAAGGAACAACTAGATATTCCTCTGGTTATTTTTCTCAGAGTTCCTACTCTACTCAAAGCCTTCGGCCATCTGCTGACGTTCAGTTTTGCAGACTCCTGTTCCTGGGGGTTCTTTCTTCGTGCTACTTTCTTGCCTCTACTTTTGATATGCTCCTGCTCTTCACTTGGTAAAGGCCCCCTAGGAAAGAACTGGTTAGTGAATTACTGTATTTGGGGCTCCTCAAATTTCTAATCTGTCAGGCCTGTCTTAACACGGCTATTAAATATCTGTTAAAGGTTAATGCCAGTAACTCTTTATCCTAATCTGTATAGTGTTGGTTCCTCTTTGAGCCTTGTTTACAATAGTCAGCAATCATGGCCTTCTCTTCTGCAATTTAAGTTTCTTTGCATATTTAGCTCACGTTTTTTTTTAATTATATAGTTTTTCTTATTTGTTAGTGTGACAATGATGATCTCTTGTAAATTTCTATATTCGAATCAGAATTGAAGGCCAAATGGCATGAGTTTTACCTACTGCAATTTTTGCTTTATGGACTAGGTGCTTGAGGGAGGCAAGTATTATTTTATAGGTTCATCTACTATTAAACTGGATTTTTCACAAAAAAAAATATTTTCACATTTATGATGCATAATGAAATTATATATGCTGATCCTGGAATGAGGCAAATGAGAATGATCTTGAATGGAATTGTGACTAGAGCAATATAAAATTAACACTTTAATTTATTTGAGCTGTAATTTGTTATCTGTTGCTGGTCCTGTTCCCATTTTAAATTCAGTGGCTCTTAATAAAGTGAAATAAAACTTAGGCTTTTTATCTGTCATTGGGTCTTTTCTGTTATATTCCATCAATGAAACACTACTGTTCTGCTAAGTATAATGACTTTCTCTGCTCCTATTTTAAAAATACCAATTGATGATAATGTTCTACCATAGCATATCATTAAAACTTATTATTAAAGAAAAGAATCCTCCAAATATATATTACGAGAGATACTGGAGGTTTTATTTTTTATTTTTTTATTTTTTTTAATATGGTGAAGAAGTAGTGTATATTCAGAAGAGTAGACTAGTATAATTCTGCCCCCAATTCCATTTATAGCCTTTACAGTTTTTTAGAAGATAAAGTGCAAACCTTATTAAAAATGTACACCTAAAATTCATTAGAAGTCGTTATACTTTGCCCTCATACTGTTTTTTCTTATATAATTATGATCTTGCTTTTATAGTCTTACTCAGATAGGAAAATATTTTTTTAAATATTTCCAGTTACATTAATTTAGTAAATATTCTTGCTGTGATTAATGAGGGGCACTGATATTATATTCACACTCAAAATGATTTTCTTATTTAAAAAAATGATTGCCACTTTCCAATAATACCTTTGTTTATTGAAGTGATAACATCTGAATTTTAAACTTAACTAAAGCACATTGTATTATGAGAAAATAAATCTAATAATATAAGTTTATTTTTCTCAAAACAGTGTTTTTCTTCTAAGTTGTTTAGAAACCCATTGGTTCTTTAAGAATTGTCTAATTTATTTATTCTCAAACTTTGGTCTTAGAATCCTTTATACTCTTAAAAATTATTAACAAACCCAAAGAGCTTTAGTTTATGTCAATTACATTTATCAATAGTTACCATATTAAAAATTAAAACAGAAATTTAAGTAACATATTTATTTTTTCATTTTAAAATAGCAAGCAGGGCCTCCCTGGTGGCGCAGTGGTTGAGAGTCCGCCTGCCGATGCAGGGGATACGGGTTCGTGCCCCGGTCTGGGAGGATCCCATATGCCGCGGAGCGGCTGGGCCCATGAGCCATGGCCGCTGGGCCTGCGCATCCGGGGCCTGTGCTCCGCAACGGGAGAGGCCACAACAGTGAGAGGCCCGCATACCGCAAAAAGAAAAAAAAAATAGCAAGCATATTACATGTTAACATAAATGTTTTTGTGAAAGATAACTATCTTTCAAAATATTTAGCCTATTATCTTTAATGTTTGACAATACATGTCAACTGGATCACAGGAAAACTCTATTATATATTCTTTAAAGAATGAGAGTAAAAAGGCAAATTATGTCTTCATATTATTATGGAAATAATTTTAGACAGGAAGAAGCCATGAAAAAATTTTCAGAGTACCTGGACCACACTTTTAGAACCACTGAACCATTAAGTAAGACACTGAAATATAATTGCTGAAGTACCTACTAGATTGTGGATAATTCTTCCTTTAAAACTTAACTGTTCAAGGGACTTCCCTGGCAGTCCAGTGGTTAAGACTCTGTGCTTCCACTGCAGGGGATGCGGCTTCAATCCCTGGTGGGGGACTAAGATCCCGCATGGTGCAAAAAGGCCCCTCCTCCCCAAAAAATAAACCTTAACTGTTTGATACCTCTCTGGCTGTCTCTTGTGGATTTAAAATTTCCCCAAAAGCTGATTCACTTTGTTATAAAGCAGAAACTAACACACCATTGTAAAACAATTATACTCTAATAAAGATGTTAAAAAAATGTATATATATATACGTACTTAACATGGTGCCTAGCACAAAGTCAGTACTGAATAAATATTAGTTATTGTATGTATTATATTAACAAATATTAACTATTATATTAATTATATTAGTACACATTAGCTATTATACTCATTATTATAACATTATTAAAATAATCATATCTATTAATTATTCATCATAAAAAATAAATAAATAAAAATTTCCCCAAAGAACTGGCACCATGAACATTCTCCCACCTTTTTGACAAAGGTAATTTGATATGATAATACGAAGTCTCTAAACCAATTGTATTGTCTAGCTTTTCTGTTAGTGTAATATTTTATGTCTAGGGCCAGAATGATTCACTGTAACATTTTTTACACTAAATAAATGTAGAGATTGCATTTGATTCAGAATAAAGTTATGTTAATTTCTGCTTCTTTCCATCCTGGTGCATGACAGATGCCCAATCAATGTTTATTGAGTTAACTTCATTTAAACATCTATCAGTAGAAGACATAGTGTGGTAAGCAGCTTTAGTCATGTCTCCCAATGACCTCTCCCTCCCAGTATTCCTGCCTTTGTGCTCATCCCTTAAGTGTGAGCTAGACCTAATGACTTGCTTCTAAGCAATAGGATACAATAAAAAAGATGAGATATCACTTTCATGATTAAGCTACAAAAGAAGGTGACTTTCTGGCTCTCTCTCTCTCTTTCTTGCTGTTATTGTCTTATGCATTCTTGTTTGCCTGATCAGATGAAGCAAGATGCCATGTTGTGAGATGATCTTTGAAAGCCCCACATGGCTAGGAACAGAGGGACAGTCAACAGCTTGTGAGCCTATGAGCCCCCAGTCCAATAACCCACAAGAAACTAAATCTATCCAACAAAGAGAAGAGTCAGCTAGGAAGTGGATCATTTCCAGTCAAGTTCTGAGTTGATTTCCATCAGTAAGACCCACACTCAGAAGACTTGGCTAAGATGTACTTAGATTCCTGACCCACAGTACCTGTGAAATAATAATCATTGTTAATTGAAGACACTAAGTAATTGGATAATTTGTTATGTAATAATACATAACTAAGACACTTAGTAAGAATTGTGATAGGGGATAAAAATAAATGGGATAGGAACACTGCTCATAGACTTTTGGAGATGGTATTTCACAGTATAGTTATTTGTTGATTTAGAAAGAACAAGCTCAATTCTAAATGCCAGATTGATAATACTACTATTACATAATAAAGTTCTTTTAAAATTGAATATTTTACACCATTTTCTTTTTATCTTAAATTTTTAATTTTATTGCACTTTCTACAAATAAGTGTTTCCTAATATAATATGCTCTTATACCTTAAAGTTTTTTGGATTATTTTATTATCATCTTCAACAATATCTGTTTATTACTTATCCTTACTGCTATCCCTACAACTATATCCTCTAGTATAGATATAAATTTAAATTGAAAATATTTTTTAATGTCCTTTGACCAGATGTGTCTAAGAATTTTGTGTGTGTTTATGTGTCTAAGAATCTTAAATGTACCTTCTGGAATTAGACATCATTAAAATTATTATACATCAGACATATTACATTTTTGATAAATAATTATTGAATATAAGTATAAAATTATGAAACTGCATATTATTGTGATGAGCAGGTCTCTCTTTCAAATTATTTACCTATTAAATGTTATTGCCTCCTGCAAGAATAAGGCAGAATACAGCATCATCTGCTGTTTTGATTTAAATAATGTAATTGCTAGCAAGTCTGGTTGAAAATAATAAGTAGAAAAAATTCAAAAGATTTTATGACAATATCACTCAATTATTTATCTCTTTCTGTGCTATATGCTGAAATTTTAATATATATTCCTTGAATTCTTTTTAATGCAAATAATTGGAAACCACATGTATTTCACAACAATTTGTTATTCAGTGATTATCACTCACTTCCTCATCTCCAACATTGATATTTCAAATTATCATTTTAGTCACTAAGATATAAGCTTTTTTTTTTTTTTTAAACTGAAGAAGATGGAGCATTAAAGGAAGACTCCTGCATTTTATCGGATGATGAGTCTTTTCTCAGGCAGGTTTTTTTTTAATGAATGATTATATACTAAAAGCAGTTGAAAATTAGCAAAATTAAAACTGTTCTGCAAACTTTGCCTTGTAGCACTCCAGGGGCGCAAATAGCCTAAAATGATGATTTTCTTTCTTATCATGTCAAAAAGATTTCACTGTTGAAATAATTTCAAGACTTATGAAAGCATCTCTACTTTGGAAAATCCACCTCTGAAATATTTTAGATACATTATTGATTTATGTCCTAAACTCCAAATAGAATTCCAATTCTCATGCATGTGCATCGCTTCTTGTACTTACAGTGGTAAAGAATATGCTATCGACTCAATTGTACGAGTTGAAAATCTGGAAGTCATCTTAAAGCTTCCATCTCTTTTGTCCACTGTAGCAATAAATCAACATGCTCCATCTGTTTTACTATCTATTAAATTGGTAGACACTTCAGGCTTTCTTCCCTTCTGCATAGATTCACTGCCACTGCTGTAACTTAGGCGGTGATAATTTTTCTGGCAACAATTTCCTAAATGTTCTTCCCTCCTTTAACCTTTCTACCATTCTAACGCACTCCAGAATGCTGTGCATGTAGTCATTGTAAGAAGCATTTTTGATCATGTCATCTTTTCTCAAAATTCTCCAATGGCTACTCATTACTTAAACGATACAATCAACATTAATTAACCTATGCTGTAAGACTCTCCATGGCATAACCTTCATGTTCTGACAGGTCGTAACTATGCATTGTCATAAATTTTCATTAATACAACAATATTCTTTTCTAGTACACTCAACCTTCTATTTTTCTGCAGCACCATACAATAGCCATAGTTCTTCCACGATAGTTTCTAAATTTCTTATGTATTTTCCCTGTTTCTCCCCTCCCTTTCTAGCATTTTAAATCACCCTCCATGCAATCCATGTATTCTTCAAGCAACAATTATGAGGTATCTACTCTGTGACCATTGCAATGCTATTCCTCAGAGATAAAACTATGACTGTCATTATCATGCTTTGGAGGAGAGTACAGTTTAATGACAACGAATACAATTTTCCTCCTGATTTTTTCCCCCTAATGAATGTTTACTTATATTTTGTCTCATCTTAAATGCGTCCATCTCTTTGTAGGTTAACCTGACCTTATCAGGCAGAAGTTAAGTGTTCTTTCAATTATGACCAGCATGCTTCTTTTAAATACATCTAGTACACAAAGGATTTGGAATATTTTAAATGCTTGTATGTTTGATATTTTATTAGGCTGTGAACTTCTTTAAGTGAGGAATTTTTGTTCCTTCAGTTTTCAATTCCACGTACTATATAGATTTGAGCACATATATGCTGTTAATAACATCTAGTGAATTAAGTGTTTGAGCGTCAATCCTCTGAAAGCTATATGTACATCTGCAAGCTATTTTCCTTATTTCTTAGATCATGCAATAGTTGTAGAACTATGCTAATACTAGAATTTGCTAAAAGCAGTGCCTTATTAATGAAAATCAATAGCAATAAGTAACAAGACCCTACTCAGTGTCAAAGTCTATTTAAATTTAAATGGAATCAAAAGTCATCTAGTTAAATTTTTCACTTAAAAGATCTACTAAAAAAAGACGTTTGAAGCAGAATGGAAAAGTAAGGTTTATGACCTGTATCTCTTGCCTTCCAGGGCAATCAATGGTTTCTTTACTAGATAAAACTCTTCTCTTTTTTGTTCATGTGTTTTTATCCTCAGCCAAGAAACAACTTTCTTTTTCTCAGTCCCTTTAGCCGCTGTAGGGAAAAAATATGACTGTAAGAAATGGTCATAAATTTTGTTATTTCAGGCATAATTAGCAGTTCACAATGTGCTTTGTTCTCAGAGAGCAATTTACCTGCATCACCATCACTGCATAATTAACAAGTGTGCACTATATAAATTGGGGTTTGCTTTTCTGCCCATCACTGATTTAAGATAATTTTAATTCCAAGTAAAAGAAAACTCAATTCAAACTTACTTAAACAATTGAGAGAATGTTTTGACTCATATAATTAAACTTCCTAGGCACAGTTTGCTCAAGGCTGTGGCATGATTTGTTTAAAATTCTCTAAGCTTGTGATCCCCCTGTATCAACTTCTTCGGATTGGCTTCTCCCACTTTAGCAAATGGCTTCAGCAATTACAGGTCTCCAATTAACAGACCATCTTATGCAGAACAAGTTTGCACTGAATGAACAATGATTAGACTTAATCCCTTTACGCAGGGGTATACCATGAACCAATTATTTTAGGCTTGGTTTACCTGGTACAGTCACTGCAGTAAGAGGAATGAGAATTTACTCACTGGTTTATCACCCAAAAAATGTAACTGCCACATGGGGAAATGGTAGTTTAGATGTGTAAAGATAACTAAAGTAAACAAAATAAACTATCAAAGAAAATATTAACCTAATTCACCTTTCAAAAGTCACTTATTTTCACTTATATGGTTAGAAGAATTCATCAGATGAAGCTGCACTAATGCAGCTACACTGCATCGAGCTATTTATATTACCAATTATTTTCCCTTTACTGATTGACTCTTTCCCATCTTCATACAAAATTGCTGCTATTTATTCCATATTTAAAACTAACTAGGTAACAAAAAAAAACAACAGCAAAAACCCTCTCTTGACTTTATTTTCCCTTTCAACAATTACCTTATTTCTTTCACTTGATTGATAGCAAAACTCCACAAAAAAAATTATCCACATATACAATTCTAGTTTATCTTCTTCCATAGTTCCCCAAACCCACTCCAATAAAACTTTTGCCACCAGGCTTATTAAGGTTACAAACTACCTGTACATTTCAAAATCCAATGGTCACTCTGTGTTCCACAACCTGCTTGATCTGGTTGAACTCTTCTTTCATGAAATGTTTTAATTATTTGACTGCCAGGACACCATAATTTGTGTTTCTTTCTTTCTTTTTTCCCTAATACTTCACTGGTCATTTCTTCTCATTTTCCTTTATTAGTAGATTGTCATGTTTAAGAATTCTTAGCACAAAAAGACCTTGGGAATCTTCTTTTTTGTCTATCTACACTAGTCTCTTGGTGATCTTATGCAATTCACGGCTCTAAATACCATCTGCATGATGACAACTCCTAAATATATACATCAGTAATTTTGTATTCTCACTTTAATCATAATTGCATGTATAAATTATCTATTAGATATGTTCACTTGACTAAGTGAAATCTCAAACTTAATATCCCTGACTTACTTCAAGTTCACCTCCTGATATTCCGTTCAGAAACAGTCTTGATATTCCCGATCAAAATAGATGACAATTCCATTTTTCTAATTGCTCATGGTAAAAATGCTAGTGATACATTCTTGATTCCTTTATTTGTGAGAAGGCCAGATATAGACCTTCTAAATTCCCATTTTTTGATTCATAAATGATTTGCTGAATTTTTTGTGCTCACTGATTAATAAGAAAATGTTTTTAACTGAATTTTGGTTAACATTCTCTCCTTGCCCCATACCCTGAACATGCCTCTTATTATCTAATAAGAGTGAGTATTAGGGCTAAAATTGATTAATGAGGAGTTTGATTTTAAAATGAGGTGGTCTATTTATAATATAAACTATATCTTCAAGAGACATTTATAAAATATGCTTTAAAATTAAGTAACATAAAAAAGTTTTAAATTGGTTGTTTAGTGTTTCAAATATTATTCATGAAATCATTTAAACAAACTGCTCCAATAGTTCCTATCATTACTTGAAAATGTCAATGAACTAGTTTTTGTTTGGTTCCACCCCCCAAATCATGCAATCAGCTTGTACTTTCCCTAGTACACTTATGTAATTGTTTTGGTTAAAAGCCTATGGTTTATACTTAAGACAACTAAATGACATAAAGATGAATTGCACTAAGGAGCCGTTCATGGTAATTGAAACAGTGTCATTTGCTGCATGTATGGACTGTTGCAGAAGTTTGAGCTCTGGGTACACAACCTACTCTTCACCCTTTGTAGAAAAATTACCTGGCTTTTCATAATATATTGTGTTCTCTATACTATCTTGTGGTTTTCATTTTCTGTGAAAGCATGATGAATGCATTATATATAAATTCCTAGTCCTTCTACTAAATGCAGGGCATAGCCATTAATTAAAGTGTGACCATTCCAGTTTATAAAGTATAGCTTCAACCAAACTGGCAGACATTACCTGCTTCATTTCTCTTTGTTCCAGAAGGTAACAAGAAATACAGTTAACCTTTTCCTCACCACATCTGCATAATTTTATATCTCCTTTTTATAACATTGGAACACATATATATTGTAAACCAGTCAATTACATGAGCAAATCAATAAACTGTTAAGATGGTATAAGTGTGATCTTCGTGTGAAAAATGTATTATTAAATTCGATGAGTATAAATGTCTAATTTTCCAACCAACTATATTTCAATTATGTGCAATATATTACCATTAAAAAACATAGAGGAATTTGGTGTTTATGACAGCTGTTAAAAAAGGAAGTAAATTATATATTTCAATAGATTTTGAAATTATTTTTAATGACCTAAGTAAGTAGTTCAAATAGGCAAAAATTGCTAGCATTAAAATGATTTCAGGTTCAGAGCCAGATAACTGCCAGTCAAATTTCTGCTTGCTTTATGATTGTTTTCACTTATACTTTAGTCAGATTCTACTAGTAGAAATATTTTACCACATTCTATTATTACCTTGGAATTCTAGCAAACTAAAAGAATATTATATTGGAATGATTTGAAAATGTTGATTTGAAAATGTTATCTATGCTATTTATAATGAAAATAATGGCTGCCTTTTTAGTCACTTTTAATCACTATTTAATACTAGGGAAGAAAATGATAGATTTTAGCTCTTTGACACTTATACAAAACTTAAATATCCTATAGTAATTGTACTAACAGTGAATTATTAATATATTAAAACTTTGGCCCAATAATTATGGCGTTATATAATTTTATAGGAATTCATTTTTTCGCATGCAAAATTATATCATTTTAATGATGAATGAGGGTGTGAGGCAGAGCGAAAGTGTTTATAGCAATAGAATTTTAAACTCAATTGAAAAGTTGTATTATTCTCCCCAAAATAGATAGAATGTGAATCTGGAATAGTTTTTAGGTTGTTCGCAAATTTAACAATGAATTTTTAAATCCTAATAACCTTGTTGGATGAGCTCTCCATATCCCAGAAGGGAAGAACATCAAGTCCTTTCTATTAATGAAATAAATTGTTCATTTATAACTTGTCTAACAATTAAAATGTAAAATAATTATTTATTGTGACACTTCTTGGGATAATTTTAAAGCAGCTGAGGCATTAGATCTGGTTCTATGAATTCTTGTCTTAAGTAGATATACTATCAAGAATGGTCTATTCTCTGAAAGTGTTGATCATAGCAAATAGGTGTATTAATAATTAATGACACAAAATCTCCCTGACAATTTTACCGAGTTTTTATGATTATATTAAATAAATAATAATATGGTTTTATTTTTATTTGTGTCTATTCTTTTTAAATGATTGATTCCTTCTACAGTTTTATTTTTACAATATAGGGTTACTTACTAATTTTCTTGCAATTTTAAGAATCTGATAACCCCAAATTTTGACTTGGGAATTAGGTAGTTATATTCTTAGTCAGTTCAGACTGCTATAACAAAGCACCATAGACCGGGTGATTTATAAACAACAGAAATTTATTTCTCACAGTTCTGGAGACGGGACGTCTGAGATCAGGGTGAGAACCCTCTTCTGAGATGCAGACTTCTTGTCATGTCTTCACGTAGTGGAAAGGGCAAGAAAGCCCTCTAAGGTCTCTTTCATAAGGGCAGTAATCCTCTAAGGTCTCTTTTATAAGGGCTTTCATCCTATTCATGAAGGTCCCATCCTCATGACATAATTACCTCTCAAATCTCCCACTTCTCAATACCATCACATTGAGGGTTAGTATTTCAGCATATGAATTTTGGGGTGACACAAACATTCAGTCCATAACACACCATAAGTTGTAAAGGACATTTACAAAATAAAATGATTAAAAAACACAGGCAATAACTTGAAAGTCTTGGATATATATGTAGAATCCATTCTCTCATCTTCCTCATCAAACTAACCAACTCAAGTTTTCTCACGACCATTCCACTGGACCACTATTGCCCACACCATCTTATTTCCCTCTCTGTAGCATTCAGCATTTCTCATAGCCAATTCCTCCTGAAACTCTCCACATTTAGATATCCTCTAACTAAATAATTTTTAATTATTTCTCTGGTCAATAGTTTTTTTGACTATCTCTAAAATTGTAATGTAGCTGAGAATTTCATCTAAGACTTTACTCTTTTCTCATTTGATGCTGACTCCTCTGATCTACTTTGCTTCTATTTCTTTAATCAAATCTGTGCAAGAATAACATAAATCTAAACCGTCCACCTGACACTCAGTCTTTATCATCATCCTTAGTTCCAGAGCCATATTTCCTAATGATTATCTTCACTTTAATGCTCTAAAGGTAACTCCAATTTATGTTCTAAATTGAAACAGAGATACTTCCATATTAATAATTTAAGATTTCTAAGTCCTATCAATGTTTTCTGAACTTTTGAAATGTTTTCACTCTTAATAGAAAAATTTCTAGCATTGAAGGGATCCCTAAATAGGAATTCATAAACATGAGTTCAGATTTTTGTCTCAGCTACTAAGTTGTCCTGTGGTCTTGGACAGAATATCTGATGTCACTTTTGAAATAGAAAGTATATAAACCCTTCTAACACCATGAATTTTTAAAGTATATTTGCACAGTGATTAGTGATTTTCTTAATAAACTTTATGAAAGACTGAAATTCTATATTTACATAATATATTTCATGAATATCTACAGCAGATCCCCTACAAGCTAGGGCACATTGTAGGGTGTGGATGACATCAGTGAACTTAAAAGTAATAAATCACTACCCTCGAAGAGTTTAAATTCTATTAGGAGTTTATAGCTAATCAAATGAGTAAGCAAAATATAAAGCAGGTTAGATAATGATAATTGCCTTAGAGAAACATAAATGAAAATGGGGTAATGGATGTTATTAGTTAGGTAGGATGTAATTTTAATATAGTAGTCTGGGAAAGCCTCATTGGGTGACCAACATTTAAGTGAAGACCAGAATGAAGTGAGGGAGTGGGTTTGATGGATCAACTGGAATAAAGAAATTCCAGGCTGAGAAAATACAAGTACAAAGTGGAGAGGAAATAAGATATTTATTTAAGTAAATAGTGGAAGAATAGAGATGTACAATGGAATCAGTTTCTGAAGTGGTTTGTAGGCCATTGTGTGATTTTGATTTTGACTTACAGTGAGATGAGAAGCTCTTAGAATAATTTGATTAGAAGAATAATACATTCTCCCTCTCATTATAACAAGATCCAGGTAACTTCTGTCTTGGAAATATACTTTAAGAAAGACTGGAACCATAGGGACTAATTAAGAAGTTACAAGACTAATCCACTGTGAGAGAGGATGGTGACAAATCATGGTAGGTGGGGTGAAAAGTTAAGGTTTTATTTTATTTTGTTTACTTATTTTAATTTTTATCCAGATTTATTGAGGCATAAATGACATATATCATTGTGTAAGTTTAAGGCTTACAACACAGTAATTTTACTTAATTGAAAAATAACTATCACAATCAGGTTAGTTAAGATATCTAACATCTTGTGTAGTTAATTTGTGTGTGTATATGTGTATGAGGGCTTTTAAAATATGCTCTGTTAGGAACTTTCAAATATACAACAAAGTATCCATAACTATATTCATCATGCCATACATTACATCCCCAGAACTTATTTATCTTAAACGGGAATTTTGTACACTCTGACAACCTTCAGCCATTTCATCCACCTTCTGCCCTGGAAACTACTAATCTGTTATATTTCTGTGATTTTATTTTTTTTAGATTCCACATATAGGTGAGATCATACAGTTTTTGTTTTCTCTAACTTATTCCACTTAACATAATGTCCTCAATGTTTGTAAGGTTACATTTTAAACGTAGAAGCAGCATAATTTGCTCTCAGATTGGATGATGGTGTGACAGGAGTCAAGGATGACTCTAATATGCTGGGACTAGGTATTTGAAGAAATAGAGCTGTCACCACAGAAATGGGAAAGACTGCATAAAATGGATATTAGGGGCTGGGGTCAGATCAGAACATTGGTTTGGACAAAGATGAATTAAGGGTTACACTTGGAAATTCAAATGGAAGTGTCATCAGGCAGTTGTGTATAGGATTCTGAAGTTGACTGAATCAGAAGTTTAAAGATGAGGTCTTTTCAATATTAGGATTGGGACTGAGAACCACCAAAGGAGACTAAGAAGAAGTAGCCCATTGTGGTCAGGAAAAAGCAAAACAAAACAAAAGCAAAAATAAAAGCAAAAACAAATATTCCCCCACACCCACAATAGGAAGCATATGAAGACGATATTTTAAGAAGAAATTTGTGATCAACTGAATCCTGCTGAAAATCACATAAGATATAAAATGAGAACTGGCTATTTGATTCACCAAAGGAAGATCAGCATGGGCTAGAAAAGACCAGTTTCAGTAGAGAGGATATGGCAAAAACTCATTAATTTATATCAAGATAGCATGGTTGAGAGGAAATGAGTGTAGAGAACATTTTCAGGACTGTGGTTTTAGGGCAAGTAAATGTACAGGATAAAAATGGAAAGAGAAGTAGAGTCAAGGGTATTTCTTTGTAATGGACATAGATTTCTCATGTTGGCTTGCTGTTTAGATGAATTCAGAAACAGGACAATTTATGATGTAGAGGAGGAAGTACAATTACTTAAGGGATGTCTTTGAATTGCCAGTAAGGAACTGGTACACAATTAGAAAGTTTTGTCTTTTCTTGTAACATAATTACCTCAATGCTTCAACCATAGTAACAAGAGAGTACATAGGGTATGTATGTACTGCTGTAGACAGGTGTGAAGATGTCT
This sequence comes from Mesoplodon mirus, assembly GCF_964341445.2. Lineage (NCBI taxonomy): Eukaryota > Metazoa > Chordata > Mammalia > Artiodactyla > Ziphiidae > Mesoplodon > Mesoplodon mirus. The sequence continues at coordinate 52,723,286 of NC_138992.1, forward strand.
TTTTAAATTTTTTTTCTCATCAACTCTGAGGATGGGAGAGAGGTGTTGTGGATTGAAGAGAAAGGAGAGTTGGGGTAGGAATGGACAAGGGAAATATTGCACATTTGGTGGGCAGCCTTAAGAATCCATTTGAGGCTAATACTTAAGTTAAGAAAGATTATAAGGCACAATAGGTTTTTGAATATATACTGGGTGGCCAACACAGTGATACATGCTATGTGCATATGTGTGTGTCTCAACACTCACCTTTACAACCACTTTAGAAATTCCCTATTATTATCACCATTTTCCAGATGGCTAATTTTTATATATTTACAGATTTAGCAAGTTTTTCTGTCATTATTTGAAATTAGGTTGCTTTGATCTCAAAACTCATGTTTTTTTTTTTTCTACTGCATCATGGTACAAGACAGCTATTCAGTTATTTCTGAAATCCATATTCAGTTATTTCTGAAATCCAAGTTTGTTAAGAGCTATGGTGTTGCAAAAAGTGTAGTCATTTATTTGTATAAAATGGTCACTATCATTTTTAAGTTAATATGATGACATATTGTTTGTTAGGATTATGATGACTGTGAGGCCATGAGATGTTTAAAGTGATCAAAGACAGAACAGAGATCATCATATTGGGAAGTGCTATAAGTATTTCATATTTTCTCCTGAAGGATATAAGGAGTCAATATTGTTACAGTTAGAGGGGGGACAAATTTGATTGATGTTTAGTCATTTTTTTCCTATGCTTATCCTTTTAAAAAATTGTGAGATTAGATAAACAATCCAGTTTTAGCAGGCCTTAGCAAGCTGTGAATAAAATTAGGTCAATAATAGTAATTTTCAAAATTCTCTCTAACTCCTGCCTATGAGCAGAGGATGTGTATCCTCTTCAATGTGTCCTTGAAATACTTCCATTCGTCCACAGAGTGTATTTTAACTTATATTTAAAAACAATAAATTCTGGAGAGGGTGTGGAGAAAAGGGAACCCTCTTGCACTGTTGGTAGGAATATAAATTGATACAGCCACTATGGAGAACAGTATGGGGCTTCCTTAAAAAATGAAAAATAGAACTACTATATGACCCAGCAATCCCACTAATGGGTATATACCCTGAGAAAACCCTAATTCAAATGAGACATGCACCATAATGTTCACTGCAGCACTATTTACAATAGCCAGGACATGGAAAAAACCTGTGTCCATCAAGAGACAAATAGATAAACAAGATGTGGCACATATATACCATGGAATATTACTCAGCCATAAAAAGAAATGAAATTGAGTTATTTGTAGTGAGAGGGGTGGACCTAGAGTCTGTCATACAGAGGGAAGTAAGTCAGAAAGAGAAAAAAAAATACTGTATTCTAACATATATTTATGAAATCTGAAAAAAAAAAGGTTCTGAAGAACCTAAGAGCAGTACAGGAACAAAGATGCAGATGTAGAGAATGGACTTGAGGACACGGGGAGGGGGAAGGGTAAGCTGGGACGAAGTGAGAGAGTAGCATGGACATATATACACTACCAAAAGTAAAACAGATAGCTAGTGGGAAGCAGCTGCATAGCACAGGGAGATGAACTCGGGGCTTTGTGACCACCTAGAGGGGTGGGATTGGGAGGGTGGGAGGGAGACACAAGAGGAAGGGGATATGGGGATATATGTATACATATAGCTGATTCACTTTGTTATACAGCAGAAACTAACACAACATTGTAAAGCAATTATACTACAATAATGATGTTAAAAATAAAACAAAACAAAGAAACAAACAAACAAAAAAAACCTCTAACTCCCTATGGCAACAATATTTTCTGGTTTAATTTTTCCTTAACACCATTGAGCATCCATATCTGTTGGTTGCTTCTGTCATTTGACATTCTTGAGACCTAGATACACAAAACTCACTTTGTTCGCTACCTCTCTGTTCAAGGTTCCTAAAACGAGGCTGCTAAGTCCCATTGTTTTACAGATTCTAATGAAACAGGAACTACGTATTTGTATTTATAACTCATGGTCCCCTTAAGATTCAGAGAGATCACCCTTTTTGGTTACTGTTAACCAATCAATTATTTCTTTTGTGAATTTGATGTAAAGGATGCAGACATTAAATTTATTTATTCACATAATTTTTATCTACATGTTTGTTTAAATGTAATGTGTGCACATTATACATAATTTTAAACATGATAACATGTAAAATGAAAGTCAAAATCATTCACTACACATGAGAAAAACCTTCCCTGGTGACACTTTCCATAAGCAATTTACTGTGTTACCTTTTTTAGAAGCCTCCATTGATTCTTACTCTTTTTATTATAGGATAAATTCTATATTTCTTAACTTGGTTGTAAAGGATAAATTATAACATTTTAGAGTTTTCTATGAGATAATTTTTCTTTGAGAGATGATTGTGGGGAGAGACTGGAATAAGGAAAAACAACACAGAGTTTGGGAATATCTCTACTGAATATTGATATGGCCATACCCATCTGAACAGGAAATGAGAGTAGATTGACTATTTTTAAAATTTGGTAACTTGGGAGAATTTGAAGTTTGGGAGTTTGAGATTGACATGTACACACTGCTTTATTTATTTATTTATTTTCAAAATGTTTTTATTAGAGGTATTTTTGCTTTACCATGTTGTGTTAGTTTCTGCTATACAGTGAAGTGAAATGGCTATATGTATAAATATATAACCTCTTTTATGGATTTCCTTCCTATTGAGGTTACCACAGAGCACTGAGTAGAGTTCCCTGTGCTATAAGGCAAATATGTGCTATATAAATATATTACTTATCTATTTTATACACAGTAGTGTATATATGTCAATCCCAATCTGCCAATTCATCCCACCCACACTTTAACCCCATGGTGCCCATACATTTGTTCTCTACGTCAGTGTCTCTGTTTCTGCCTTGCAAATAGGTTCATCTGTACCATTTTTCTAGATTCCACATAAATGTGTTAATATACAATATTTGTTTTTCTCTTTCTAACTTAATTCACTTTGTATGACAGTTTCTAGGTCCGTCCATGTCTCTACAAAAGACTCAGTTTCATTCCTTTTAAAGGCTGAGTAATATTCTATTGTGTATATGTACCACATCTTCTTTATCCATTCATCTGTTGATAGACATTTACAGTGGTTCCATGACCTGGCTGTTGTAAATAGTCCTGCAATGAACATTGTGGTACATGTCTCTTTTTGAATTATGGTTTTCTCAGGGCATATTCCCAGTAGTAGGACTGCTGGGTCATATGGTAGTTCTATTTTTAGTTTTTTAAGGAACATCCATACTGTTTTCCATAGTGGCTGTATCAATTTACATTCCCACCAACAATGCAAGAGGGTGCCCTTTTCTTCATTCTCTCTCTAGCATTTATTGTTTGTAGATTTTGTGATAATGACCATTCTGACTGGTGTGAGGTAACAACTCATTGTAGTTTTGATTTGCATTTCTCTAATAATTAGTGATGTCAAGCATGTTTTCATGTGCCTCTTGACCTTTTGTATGTTTTCATTGGAGAAATGTCTATTTAGGTCTTCCACCTATTTTTTTTTTTCAGTAAGCGAGCCTCTCACTGTTGTGGCATCTCCCATTGCAGAGAACAGGCTCCAGACGTGCAGGCTCAGTGGCCATGGTTCACAGGGCCAGCTGCTCTGTGGCATGTGGGCTTTTCCCGGACCCAGGCTCAAACCCAGTCCCCTGCATCGGCAGGCAGACTCTCAACCAATGTGCCACCAGGGGAGCCCTCACCCACTCACCCATTTTTTGATTTTTTTTTTTTTATATTGAGCTGCATGAGCTGTTTGTATGTTTTGGAGATTAATCCCTTGTCAGTTGCTTCCTTTGCAAATATATTCTCCCATTCTGAGGACTGTCTTTTTGTCTTGTTTATGGTTTCCTTTGCAGTGCAAAAGATTTTAAGTTTCATTAGCTCCCATTTGTTTATTTTTGTTTTTATTTTCATTACTCTCAGAGGTGGGTCAAAATATATCTTACTGCAATTTATGTCAAGGTGTGTTCTTCCTATGTTTTCCTCTAAGAGTTTTATAGTGTCCTGTCTTACATTTGGGTCTTTAATCCATTCTGTGTATGGTGTTAGGGAGTGTTCTAATTACATTATTTTACATGTAGTTGTCCAGTCTTCCTCACATCACTTATTGAAGAGGTTGTCTTTTCTCCATTGTATATTCTTGCCTCCTTTGTCATAGATTAGGTGACAATAGGTGTGTGGGTTTATCTCTGGGCTTTCTATCTTGTTCCATTTATCTATATTTCTGTTTTTCTGCCAGTACCATACTGTCTTGGTTACTGTAGCTTTGTTATATAGTCTGAAGTCAGGGATCCTAATTCCTCCAGCTCCATTTTTCTTTCTCAAGATTGTTTTGGCTATTCAGGGTTTGAGTAGAAATAAATGAAATAGAAACGTAAAAAACAAAAGCAAAAAACAATGAAGCTAAAAGTTGATTCTTTGAGAAGATAAACAAAATTGATAAACCTTTAGTCAGATTCATCAAGAAAAAAAGGGAGAGGATTCAAATCAATAAAATTAGAAATGAAAAAGGAGAAATTATAACAGACACCATAGAAATACAAAGTATCATAAAAGACTACTAAAAGCAGCTATATGCCAATAGAATGGACAACTTGGAAGAAATGGACAAATTCTTAGAAAGGTACAGCCTTCCAAGATTGAACCAGGAAGAAATAGAAAATATAAACAAACCAATCACAAGTAATTAAATTGAAACAGTGATTAAAAATCTTCCAACAAACAAAAGTCCAGGACCAAATGGCTTCACAGGCAATCATATCTAACACTTAGAGAAGAGCTAACACCCATCCTTCCCAAAGTGTTCCAAAAAATTGCAGAGGAAGGAACACTTCCAAGTTCATTCTGCAAGGCCACCATCACCCTTATACCAAAACCAAAGATAACACACACAAAAAAAAATTACAGACCAATATCACTGATGAACATAGATGCAAAAGTCCTCAACAAAAACTAGCAAACAGAATACAACAACATATTAAAAGCACCATACACCATAATGAAGTGGGGTTTATCCCAGGGATGCAAGGATTCTTCAATACATGGAAATCAATCAATGTGATGCACCATATTAACAAACTGAATAATAAAAACCATATGACCATCTCAATAGATGCAGAAAAACTTTTGACAAAACTCAATCCCCGCTTATGATAAAACATTCTCCAGAAAGTGGGCATAGAGGGAACCTACCTCAACATAATAAAGGCCGTATACAACAAACCCATAGTAAACATTATTCTCAATGGTGAAAAAGTGAAAGCATTTCCTCTAAGATCAGGAATAAGACAAAATGTCCACTCTCACCACTATAATTCAACATAGCTTTGGAAGTCTGAGCCATGGCAATCAGAGAAGAAAAAGAAATAAAAGGAATACGTATTGGAAAAGGAGAATGAAAACTGTCACTGTTTGCAGATAACATGATATCCTACATAGAAAATCCTAAAGATGCCACCAGAAAACTACAAGGGCTAATCAATGAATTTCATAAAGTTGCAGGATACAAATAATGCACAGAAATCTCTTGCATTCCTATACACTCAAAACTAAAGCTCAGAAAGAGAAATTAAGGAAGCACTCGCATTTACCATAGCAACAAAAAGAGCAAAATACCTAGAATAAATCTACCTAAGGAGGTAAAAGACCTGTACCCAGAAAGTATAAGACACTGATGAAAGGAATCAAAGAAGACACAAACAGATGGAGAGATACATGTTCTTGGATTGGAAGAATTAATATTGTGAAAATGACTATACTACTATACTACCCAAAACAATCTACAGATTCAATGCAAACCCTATTAAATTACCAATGGAATTTTTCACAGAATTAGGACAAAAAAAATTACAACTTGTATGGAAACACACTGCTATATTTAAAATAGACAACCAACAAGGATCTACCATATAGCACAGGGAATTCTGTTCAGTATTCTGTAATAACCTAAATGTGAAAATAATTTGGAAAAATAATAGATACATGTATATTAATAACTGAATCACTTTGCTGTACTTCTGAAACTAACACAACTTTGTTAATCAGTTATACTCCAATATAAAATAAAAAAGAATCTACAAATTAAAAAAAATTGGTAACTTTTGAGTAGGCCTACTGGAAGAATGTTTTGATTTCAGATAAACTAATATCTTTCTCTGTTCAGTATTGATTAATAAAAATATGACCCTCACTACTTTTATTTGATACGTGATAGTGGGTTCTAAAAATATGAATAACCCCATCATTGTGTAGAAAATCTGCTCATGTTGCATGATCCAATTCTTCTATTTTTGAAGGTCCTTGGACAATCCCAAGTTGTTTTCATCCTTCTTCCCCCCCCCAACAAAACGTATAGATACTTACCACATTGCATTAGTTGTATTGATTTTTATATATGTCTCTTTTTCTAGATTATAAACATTAATGATAATGAATATTTGTTTATCTATTTTTTCACCATCAAAAACACTGTGATTAGTATATGAAAGACACCCAGTAATTTTTGATGATTAAATGAAAGAATGAGTGATGGCAAAGTTATTTTTTTACTTTACAGTTCAATATTTCAGTACCTTCTTGTGAAGTACCTATTATCGTCATGCACAGTGTATTATTTTAATATCTCATAATCTGCTTTCACTAATATGAAATGAGCCTTTCACTAAGGAAATATTCATTGAATAGATCAACAATTTTTGAAGCATTTCATTCTAAATTATTAAATACCAGTAAATGGAGTTTTACTTTGGTCATATTTATTTTGTTATTTTGAGTTAGAGAGATACAAGTCAATGAATTCTAGTAGAAAAATTAAATGATCAAGAATTTCCAGATATGGAATTCTATTTAAGATGTGGCCTTTCATTTTCTATGTGTTTTTGCCATGTCACTTACACATATTACATTACATTTTCTCAATTGCACAAACAAAAATATTAATTTTATTTAAGACAATCATCTTTGGTATACAGTGCTCTAAAATATTATTGCATATAGAAAAATTCTGATCTATAATGATGAAAAATATCTGTTGGAAATGCAATTTGCCTCTTGAAATAATTGTATTTAGATTCAATCCATTTCATGCAGAAAAAAACTCAATGACTGTGTCAAACAATTTGAAAAGAAATGTGAGAGCTGAGTTGTCTAATCATTAATGGTTTTGTTTCATTACTAATTTTATAGTCTGAAATTAAATTTTGGAGTTACAATGATGATAGTAACATTTCTAGGCATCAATATTTCTGACTAACAACTTACAGAGGTAAAAGTGAAAATGTTTCAGTTCTTATATTGTAAGAATACTATGTAAAGGACCTATGGAAGTGCGAACGAGTTTTGTCTTTTGATAGTAAGGGGTATTAGCTTTGTCAACAATAAACACAGCTTGCTATTTAATACAGTAGTTGAATATTATTGTAAAATTATTTTGAAATATGCTTCTGTCTTTGTGTGTATTTCTTTTGTCTTCATTACTAAAGACTAAATATTATTTGAATGACCTTGAAGAAATGGTCATTTATATCTTGTGGGAACAGGCTTTTCAAAACTACAAGTGTATCAGACTGCAATGAAGAGGGAAAAAAAATTCCCAATCTCATACACTGTTCTATATTTCCAAGCACAATCAAATAACATTTGTGACCTTCAATCTTTATTTTTAAAAGAGATCTTGCTGATAACAGGGTTTTAAAAGACTGATGCTCAGAATAAAAACTATTTTGACCTTCAATTCTTAACTTCACAATACCTTTGAAGAGAAACCTTTGACATTTCAATAAAAACTTTATAAAAATATTTTAACATATAACATAGGCTGACTAGGTGTATTATTTTATTACAATAACAATCTTGGATAAAATTATGCATTTTCAAGGTCTATAGTTACTATTCAGTTCAGTAAAATAATTTGCTCATGGATAGGAGAGGCAGAGGGCCAAACTTTAAGGATGCAATGAAGCACAGCTTTAACATTGTGCTGTAGCAGAGCTACGGCCTACTGGGAAATGATACAGAGAGAAAAATGTCCAGCAGAGATAGGCAGCCATCAGAAAGGGGCAAGACTCTTGTGCAATACAGGTTTTGGGCAAATTCCAGGTCCATAACAGTCTAAGATGAACCAGAAAACAAAATGAAGTAAAATTATAATGTGTATTGATAATGTCAAAAAAAAAAATGTGATCCCAGTTTCTTCAACATAGCCAGTCTTTGAAATAGCCCTATATTATAAGTGAAAAAGACAAATATGTTTATATGAAATAATAATATTCATTACCAAATTTTCTTAGATATTGAAAAGTGTAACTTTGCATAGTTGGTAGTATTTCTCAAGCTTATCTTTCAAGATCAGCCAAATACTTAATAGTACTCCATATCAACTATGACTAACCATATCTTAAAGGCCAAGATAACTACTCAGTATGAAAAATGTTGCAAGTTATAAATTTTTAATTTTAACTGACAAGCAAGGCCAATGTCAATTTTTTACTGCTGTCTTAATAGTTCACTTGACTACACCATTTGGAATGTGTGTGTGTGTGTGTGTGTGTGTGTATGTATGTGTATATATATTCCTATTTTCCCATTTTCAAATCTAAAACTTTGAAATTCTGAGATTCACATTGAAGTGAAATCTTCTCAAAACACTGGTCATGTGGGTGAAAGAAAATAAATTAATAAAACTTTGTGATTTCCTGAATGTGAACTGTATTACTATCCTATGCAATCTATTGAAATTTAAGGAATTACATTTTAAATACCTAACATCCTTTGATGAACTTGAGAGAAAATAGAATAATGATAGTTGAATTTGTTTTACTTATTTGGTCTAAATAGTTTCCTCATTGTTTTTGACTGCCTTCTGATCAGTATTGCTAGATATGCAAGGCAGAATTAAATATATCTCACTTGCTTTTGCATGAGAGCAACATATTACTTTTTACTGAAGGATAATTTAATGGAGCAGAGAATGTCTATGTTTCAAAGTTTCCTGTCATGATATTTGGTATTTTTCAGATTGGTCTGCTAGCTCTGCATATATGAGATTTCTGCAGTAGCTATCAGGGAAGAAATACCAGTGTTAGCAAATTATAAATCCACTAAAGGAAACAAATCTGATTTCATTGTGTCCTATTATAAAAATTCCACCACAGTGTTATATAAGATGCAAATCTGACCCAAATCAGGTCACCAAATCCATTTATTCAGAATAATTTCTGTTTCATTATAGGAAATAGATATATAGAATGAAAGAGAAAACAATAGAATAAGAAAATAGAAAGCAAGAGTAGACTGAATAGGTCAATAGTAATAGATACAATTTCATCCATATTTTCTCATGACTAATTTGTGACTTTCAGAAACTGGTTAAATTTTAGATCATTTTGAATTTGAAGTGATGCTAAAGTGAGTGTCTCCAGGAGAGAGGGCTGACAGCCCTTCAAGAAGCCTCCAAAGTTGGCATCACATTTTTGAAATAACTTCAGGTTCTGAGTCAGTCTTTATGGCACACTAACATTGTTTACTGACAGAATGAAAGTAAAGCCTTGTCTTAAACACGAGGTCATATCAATTTAGAATCCGAGAGACTAATACAGAAAACATATGGTGGAATTTATTAATTTTGCATTTACTAATTGATATAATTCATATAATGAATATATTTGCATATATGAATATGATAGTATGTTATATTTTCCTATCATGATGATGAAAGTGAGAGTAGAGTAAATGTTTTGTTAGCTTTATATTTATTTGTATTGCAGTCCTGACATTTTTGTAAATAAGTTGTGTTCAATTTACTACAGATTGGTTTGTGTCCAACTAAAATATATAGAATCCACAATGCATATAGTCTCAGAAAAAATATTCTCCGAGTTCTAAGAGATTTTTTTTTATTATAAGAAATCCACATATTTGGGGAGATGTTGGACTTTATTAACCATTGTTTACAATAAGATTCCAAAATAAAACTGCATGCTCACAAAATTGATTCGACCTGTTTCCCCTTTGATTTAATATCTACTGAGACACAGTTACTATTCTTACATCCAGGAGGACTCCAAACTTCTCTTTTTTCTACCTGCTGGATAATTAAATAATTGATGACTATCTTTCTCTTAATTTGTTAGGTAATTAAAGTTTTCTATAAGAATCATCCATTAAGTAATGAAAGAATCCTTCTTGTGCACAAGGGCAGTGAGCAAAAGGTAAGACCACCGTCTTTTCAGAGATTTCAGAAATTGACAATACTTACTGTTATTTACTGCTATTTTTTTCCCACTAGAAATTCAAAATGACATTTTTAAAGCTAGTATATATATATATAATATTGATAAAACATAACCAGATTTTCCTAAGCTGATTGAGCATAAATTAAATTTCCAGTATGTCAAGGATACCTTATATGTATTTATATGAATGTTGATCTCTAGGTCCATCTCCATCAGGAGCTGATTACTAATTCCGGAGAAAGGAATGAATCTATTCCACTCATCTAATTTTCTGTCTCATTCTTGGTTTAATTGTTCTCCTCTAAAGCAACATTAAGACTGCCCTTATTTATCCCACGTTTGGAGATTACCCGAAGTGTCACTGTCTAGGCATTATGTATTTTGGAGGTTATTCACAAACTCTGTCTGAAAGAGACTCGTTTTCCATTTTGGCCTTTTCACTGTAGGGTTTATTGACCTTAATTTAAGGTTTTCATTGAATTTACTCCTTTCTTTCTACTCTCCATGATTTTACTTTGCTAAATTGTATGGCATTTTTTCTCTGTTAGCCTCCATTTCCAAACTTGCTGGCAATTAATTTCTCTCTAGCTCATTTATTTTAATTTTCTTCACTGTATTGAGTCTATGTTTTTCAACTTATCTGTTGTTGTTGGGAATGAGAAAAACTGAATATTTTAGCATCATCACCAGGAATACAGTATTCCACCCTTCTTATGTCAGGAAAAATACACAAAAATTTTTATTTTATGCTTATTACTGTTTCTTTATGGTAATGTTTCTGGACTGAATAACTTAAGAATAAAAAAATAAGTGTCTGAGTTAGAAGTAACCATAAGTTACATGTGGCTTTTCTGCTTTAGAGTTAGAAAATATATTATCACCAAACTTTTCTTCAAATTCTTCTCATAAAATGCATCAGGTTAAAAAGTTCTGAACTGGAAATGAATACTGTAAGAATAGAATAGCTATTGTTAGCATTGTTTTCCCTCTCAACCTGACAGAAGCCTTTATAAAATCCAGTAAAATGTATTTTTTCCTAGGCTTCATTATTTTTGATACTATGTAGGTAAGCAGCAAAACATTTGTAATATCAAATCCTTTTTTTAGTGAGAAAAAAGAGAATAATTTAAGATTAAATACTTTAAAAATGACCTAAATTATTACCTTGTTGATAATTCTATATAAAGCATATACATCAAGGGAATAATAATGTCAACATAGAATGAATCAATTGATTATGTATCCTTGTCTTATTGTATTAATTTGTTTCATACTGTAGTTCACAAAGGAAATATTCAAATTATTATTGAATATATACCCAAATTTCAATTTAAAAAAATTTTTGATGAAAGCTCTCTAGTTTAAATGTTCAGAGGAAAGTAAATATAGGTTTGGGTTGCTGTGGTAATGCAATTTATTATACTACAAGTGAGGGACTATCAGTTTCTCAGAGGCCTCAACATTGCCATCGTGTGTGGAGCTACGTAATTTGATAATGTTTTCAGTTCATTAACCTACCATGCTATTGAAAACACCAAAGAACGAAGAACAGAAAATATTGAAAACTTGAGAATTCTTTAAAATTAGCAGATAAAGAATGTAACTGTTAAGTTTCTGATAAAAAAGACATTTGGAACACCCAAATATTTCAATAAAGAACCATTAATAAAGGAACTATTTAAAAATGAATATAGGATTAAAGAAATCAATAAGGCTTAGCAAAGCACTCAGCAACAACCTAGACAAAACTATTGGTAATATATTTAAATTATTAAATATTTCCCATGTATCAAAATCACAGAAAGAGATTAGTGCATAAGAAAGAAATATAGAGATCATTAAGCACAAATCTCATTGTAACACATAGCATTAAATTATTTCCAAAGCCAATGAATTCCATATCAGTTTTAATTAGTATAATATTATTTTGCATGGTTTACTGAAAGTTCTCTTAATATACCTTCTACTCTTTGTTTCCTTTGGGGCCTCATTGAATTGTTTTGCCTTCCACATGGGCAAACTATGTGTGAAAATATTTACTCCAGAGTCAAATATTTAAGCATTTAAGGTATCTTTAAACTAAAATCAAGTTTGAAGACCATAATAATGTTTCCAGCATTCCCCACATTCAGCTGCATTCATCCAGACACTTTACCTCCTCTGTATTATTATAAACTTTCCATGCATGTAGTTAAGGCCAATCCTTATATTTGAAACTTCAGGCTACACTTGGAATTGCTCTAATACTTTTTTTTTCTTATGAATCTCTAATTTTTTTCTCTCTACTGGAATATTTCCACCAGACTACAAATATACTGTTATTTTCCCCACATTAATATATATGAAATTCTTTGTCCCTTACTTCCAGTTTCAAGTAAGACCCTTTATCTCTCACTGATTTTGCATCAAAAATCATTAAAATATACGTCCATAACACTGTCTCCTATTTCTCTCTCTCTTTCTCTTTCTGTTTTATGCTCCTATCATACTGACTGTCCCTTCTTAGTCTCTTTTACTGATTTTTCTTCATATTACAACCTCTACATCTTTGAAAGCTCTAAGCCATAATCCCTGAACTTTATTTCTTTGGGTGTTTAAATAGTACATTAAACCTAATATACCCAAACTTAATTCCCGATATTCACCAACACAAAACTGTACCTCTTTTGGTGTTTCTGGTTTCAAAAAATAGGTATTACATCTTGCTTTAGCTAAGAAACTCCAAGTCATTAGTAACTCTTCTCATTGTCTCACATTCCATATTAGACTTTCAGTTCCACCAGTTATGATAAATGATATGTTTACCAAATAATTTAGTATAAGTAATATGGATTTTCATATTTCCAGGCTATAACAACATTCTCCTTGCTGCTCACTGATCAAACACTAAATACAGTTCTCCTATTTGGATAGTCCACTTCAAATTATTATTGTTGATATTAGTCTAAATAATGCACACAGCTGTAATAAACATTTTAAACTCAAAGTTGCTTAATATCACAAATGTTATTTCTTGCACAATGTTTTCTCTAGGTTGTAGGTTCTCCTCCAAAATGAAACTATGCCATCTCTGACAAATGGCCCTTAAGGTCACTGGAAAAAGGAAAGCATGAAATGGAAAAAAGCAACTCAGCCTTTTATTACCTCAGCCCAGAAGTGGCACTTATATTTCATTTGTCAAAACTAATCACTTGGTCCACAAGAAAGTGCAAGACTTGGAAAGTTCAGCTAACATATAGATATTGAAGAGTATTAGCATTCCCTGCCATACATAATTTTTGCATTTAGCCTGGTTTCTCCAAAATGTAATAATTTTTATTTAAGAATTTAAATTCATGTGATATTTAAAAATCAAGTCAGACAACTTTCTATCACAACTAAAAGTAGATAGTTAATTAAATTTGTCACTTTATACCTGTTGTTTTCAAATTTCCTTTACTTACATAAACACAAAAAAATATTTTTTGAAATTTTCAAATTGATTTCTAAAATATTTCATCAAACATGTATATTATTGAAAAAACAGAGTACCTGAAATACTATCAATATTGACTTTTTAAATTATATTGGAGAAATACAACTACACATGGAACAACTCCTACAGAACACCTACTGTACACTGGAAGAAGACCTCAGACTTCCCAAAAGGCAAGAAACTCCCCACGTACCTGGGTAGGGCAAAGCAGAGAGATTCCCACACAGAGGATCGGTGCCAACCGGCACTCACCAGCCCAAGAGGCTGGTATGCTCGCCCGCTGGGGTGGGTGGCACTGGGAGCTGAGGCTCAGGCTTTGGTCGGAGCACAGGGAGAGGACTGGGGTTGGCGGCGTGAACGCAGCCTGGGGGTCTGGTGCACCACGGCTGACCGGGAGGGAGTCCGGGAAAAGGTTTGGACCTGCCGAAGAGGCAAGAGACTTTTTCTTCCCTCTTTGTTTCCTAGTGCGTGAGGAGAGGGGATTGAGAGCGCTGCATGGAGGAGCTCCAGAGACAGGCGCGAGCCACTGCTGAAAGCGCAGACCCTAGAGACAGGCGTGGGATGCTGGGGCTGCTGCTGCCGCCGCGAGGCCTGTATGCGAGCACAGGTCACTTTCCACTCCCCGCTTCCAGGGAGCCTGTACAGCCCATGATTGCCGGCGTCCCGGGATCCAGGGATGGCTTCCCTGGGAGAACGCACAGCGTACCTCGGGCTGGTGCAATGTCACGCCAGCCTCTGCCGCTGCAAGCTCCACCCTCACTCCATGCCCCTCCCTGCCCCCCAGCCTGAGTGAGCCAGAGTCCCCAAAGCGGCTGCTCCTTTAACCCTGTCCTGTCTGAGTGAAGAACAGACACCCTCCAGTGACCTACATGGAGAGGTGGGTTCAAATCCAAAGCTGAGACCCGGGATCTGTGAGATCAAAGAAGAGAAAGGGAAATCTCTCCCAGCAGCCTCAGAAGCAACGGATTAAAACTCCACAATCAGCTTGATGTACCCTGCATCTGTGGAATACATGAATAGACAACGAATCATCCCAAATTGAGGAGCCAGGAGTCAGTGCTGTGCCTCTGAGGTGGGAGAGCCAACTTCAGGATACTGGTCCAAAAGAGTCCTCCAGGCTCCACATAATATCAAACGGCGAAAATCTTCCAGAGATCTCCATCTCAACACCAGCACCCAGCTTCACTCAACGACCAGCAAGCTACAGTGCTGGACACCCTATGCCAAACAACTAGCAAGACAGGAACACAACGCCACCCATTAGCAGAGAGGCTGCCTAAAATCATAAAAAGTCCACAGACACCCCAAAATACACCACCAGACGTGGACCTGCCCACCAGAAAGACAAGATCCAGACTCATCCACCAGAACACAGGCACTAGTCCCCTCCACCAGGAAGCCTACACAACCCACTGAACCAACCTTAGCCACTGGGGACAGACACCAAAAACAACGGGAACTACAAACCTGCAGCCTGCAAAAAGGAGACCCCAAACACAGTAACATAAGCAAAATGAGAAGATATAAAATCACACAGCAAGAGAAGGAGCAAGATAAAAACCCACCAGACCTAACAAATGAAGAGGAAATAGGCAGTCTACCTGAAAAAGAATTCAGAATAATGATAGTAAAGATGATCTAAGATTCTATTTCCAAGATCCAAAATCTTGGAAATAGAATAGACAAAATGCAAGAAACAGTTAACAAGGACCTAGAAGAACTAAAGATGAATCAAGCATCGATTAAAAACACAATAAATGAAATGAAAAATACTCTAGATGGGATCAATAGCAGAATAACTGAGGCAGAAGAATGGATAAGTAAGGTGGAAGATAAAATAGTGGAAATAATTGCTGCAGAGCAAAATAAAGAAAAAAGAATGAAAAGAACAGAGGACAGTCTCAGAGACCTCTGGGACAACATTAAATGCACCAACATTCGAATTATAGGGGTTCCAGAAGAAGAGAAAAAGAAAGGGACTGAGAAAATATTTGAAGAGATTATAGTTGAAAATTTCCCTAATATAGGAAAAGAAATAGTTAAGTCCAGGAGGCACAGAGAGTCCCATACAGAATAAATCAAAGGAGAAATATGCCAAGACACATATTAATCAAACTGTCAAAAATTAAACACAAAGAAATCTTATTAAAAGCAGCAAGGCAAAAACAACAAATAACACACAAGGGAATCCCCATCAGGTTAACAGCTGATCTCTCAGCAGAAACTCTACAAGGCAGAAGGGAGTGGCAAGAAATAATTAAAGTGATGAAGAAGAAAAACCTTCAACCAAGACTACTCTACCCAGCAAGGATCTCATTCAGATTTGATGGAGAAATTAAAACGTTTGCACACAAGCAAAAGCTGAGAGAGTTCAGCACCACAAAATCAGATTTACAACAAATGCTAAAGGAACTTCTCTAGGCAAGAAACACAACAGAAGGAAAAGATCTACAATAACAAACCCAAAACAATTAAGGAAATGGGAATAGGAAAATACATATTAATAATTACCTTAAATGTAAATGGACTAAATGCTCCCACCAAAAGACACAGATTGGCTGAATGGATACAAAAACAAGACCCATATATATTCTGTCTACAAGACACCCACTTCAGACCTAGAGATACATACAGATTGAAAGTAAGGGGGTGGAAAAAGATATTCCATGCAAATGGAAATCAAAAGAAACCTGTAGTAGCAATTCTTATATGAGATAAAATAGGCTTTAAAATAAAGAATATTAGAAGAGACAAAGAGGACACTACATAATGATCAAGGGATCAATCCAAGAAGAAGATATAACAATTGTAAATATTTATGCACCCAACATAGGAGCACCTCAATATATAAGGCAAATACTAACAGCCATAAAAGGGGAAATCAACAGTAACACACTCATAGTAGAGGATTTTAAAACCTCACTTTCACCAATGGACAGATCATCCAAAATGAAAATAAATAAGGAAACACAAGCTTTAAATGATACGTTAAACAAGATGGACTTAATTGATATTTATAGGACATTCCATCCAAAAACAACAGAATACACATTTTTCTCAAGTGCTCATGGAACATTCTCCAGGATAGATCATATCTTGGGTCACAAACCAAGCCTTGGTAAATTTAAGAAAATTGAAATTGTATCAAGTATCTTTTCTGACCTCAATGCTATGAGACTAGACATCAATTACAGGAAAAGATCTGTAAAAAATACAAACACATGGAGGCTAAATAATACACTACTCAATAACGAAGTGATCACTGAAGAAATCAAAGAGGAAATAAAAAAATATACCTAGAAACAAATGACAATGGAGACACGATGACCCAAAACCTATGGGACGCAGCAAAAACAGTTCTAAGGGGGAAGTTTATAGCAATGAAATCCCACCTTAAGAAACAGGAAACATCTCGAGTAAACAACCTGACCCTGCATCTAAAGCAATTAGAGAAAGAAGAACAAAAAAACCCAAAGCTAGCAGAAGGAAAGAAATCATAAAGAGCAGATCAGAAATAAATGAAAAAGAAATGAAGGAAATAATAGCAAAGATCAATAAAACTAAAAGCTGGTTCTTTGAGAAGATAAACAAAATTGATAAACCATTAGCCAGACTCATCAAGAAAAAAAGGGAGAAGACTCAAATCAATAGAATTAGAAATGAAAAAGGAGAAGTAACAACTGACACTGTAGAAATAAAAAAAGATCATGAGAAATTACTACAAGAAATTCTATGACAATAAAATGGACAGCCTGGAAGAAATGGACAAATTCTTAGAAATGCACAACCTGCCAAGACTGAATCAGGAAGAAATGGAAAATATGAATAGACCAATCAAAAGCACTGAAATTGAAACTGTGATTAAAAATCTCCAACAAACAAAAGCCCAGGACCAGATGGCTTCACAGGCGAATTCTATCAAACATTTAGAGAAGAGTTAACACTTATCCTTCTCAAACTCTTCCAAAATATAGCAGAGGGAGGAGCACTCCCAAACTCATTCTACGAGGCCACCATCACCTTGATACCAAAACCAGACAAGGATGTCACAAAGAAAGAAAACTACAGGCCAATATCACTGATGAACATAGATGCAAAAATACTCAACAAAATACTAGCAAACAGAATCCAACAGCACATTAAAATGATCATACACCATGATCAAGTGGGGTTTATTCCAGGAATGCAAGGATTCTTCAATATATGCAAATCAATCAATGTGATACACCATATTAACAAATTGAAGGAGAAAAACCATATGATCATCTCAATAGATGCAGAGAAAGCTTTTGACAAAATTCAACACCCATTTATGATAAAAACCCTGCATAAAGTAGGCATAGAGGGAACTTTCCTCAAGATAACAAAGGCCATATATGACAAACCCACAGCCAAAATTGTCCTCAGTGGTGAAAAACTGAAACCATTTCCACTAAGATGAGGAACAAACAAGACTGCCCACTCTCACCACTCTTATTCAACTTAGTTTTGGAAGTTTTAGCCACAGCAATCAGAGACGAAAAGGAAATAAAAGGAAGCCAAATTGGAAAAGAAGAAGTAAAGCTGTCACTGTTTGCAGATGACATGATACTATACATAGAGAATCCTAAAGATGCTACCAGAAAACTACTAGAGTTAATCAATGAATTTGGTAAAGTAGCAGGATACAAAATTAATGCACAGAAATCTCTGGCATTCCTGGACACTAATGAAGAAAAATCTGAAAATGAAATCAAGAAAACACTCCCATTTACCATTGCAACAAAAAGAATAAAATATCTAGGAATAAACCTACCTAAGGAGACAAAAGACCTGTATGCAGAAAATTATAAGACACTGATGAAAGAAATTAAAGATGATACAAATAGATGGAGAGATATACCATGCTTCTGGATTGGAAGGATCAATATTGTGCAAATGACTCTAGTACCGAAAGCAATCTACAGATTCAATGCAATCCCTATCAAACTACCACTGGGTATTTTTCACAGAACTAGAACAAAAAATTTCAAAATTTGTTTGGAAAAACAAAAGACCCCGAATAGCCAAAGCTATCTTGAGAACGAAAAACGGAGCTGGAGGAATCAGGCTCCCTGACTTCAGACTATACTACAAAGCTACAGTAATCAAGACAGTATGGTACTGGCACAAAAACAGAAAGATAAATCAATGGAAAAGGATAGAAAGCCCAGAGATAAACCCACACACATATGGTCACCTTATCTTTGATAAAGGAGGCAGGAATGTCCAGTGGAGAAAGGACAGCCTCTTCAGTAAGTGGTGCTGGGAAAACTGGACAGAGACATATAAAAGTATGAGATTAGATCATTCCCTAACACCATACACAAAAATAAGCTCAAACTGGATTAAAGACCTAAATGTAAGGCCAGACACTGTCAAACTCTTAGAGGAAAACATAGGCAGAACACTCTATGACATAAATCACAGCAAGATCCTTTTTGACCCACCTCCTAGAGAAATGGAAATAAAAACATAGATAAACAAATGGGACCTAATGAAACTTAAAAGCTTTTGCACAGCAAAGGAAACCATAAACAAGACCAAAAGACAGCCCTGAGAATGGGAGAAAATATTTGCAAATGAAGCAACTGACAAAGGATTAATCTCCAAAATTTATAAGCAGCTCATGCAGCTCAATAGCAAAAAAACAAACAACCCAATCCAAAAATGGGCAGAAGACTTAAATAGGCATTTCTCTAAAGAAGATATACAGACTGCCAACAAACACATGAAAGAATGCTCAACATCATTAATCATTAGAGAAATGCAAATCAAAACTACAATGAGATATCTTCTCATACCAGTCAGAATGGCCATCATCAAAAATCTAGAAACAATAAATGCTGGAGAGGGTGTGGAGAAAAGGGAACACTCTTGCACTGCTGGTGGGAATGTGAATTGGTACAGCCACTATGGAGAACAGTATGGAGGTTCCTTAAGAAACTAAAAATAGAACTACCATATGACCCAGCCATCCCACTACTAGGCATATACCCTGAGAAAACCATAGTTCAAAAAGAGACATGTACCATAATATTCATTGCAGCTCTATTCACAATTGCCCAGAGATGGAAACAACCTAAGTGTCCATCATCGGATGAATGGATAAAGAAGATGTGGCACATATATACAATGGAATATTACTCAGCCATATAAAGAAACGGAACTGAGCTATTTGTAATGAGGTGGATAGACCTAGAGTCTGTCATACAGAGTGAAGTAAGTCAGAAAGAGAAAGACAAATACTGTATGCTAACACATATATATGGAATTTAAGAAAAAAAAAATGGCATGAAGAACCTAGGGGTAAAACAGGAATAAAGACACAGACCTACTTGAGAGTGGACTTGAGGATATGGGGAGGGGGAAGGGTAAGCTGTGACAAAGCAAAAGAGAGGCATGGACATATATACAGTACCAAAAATAAGGTAGATAGTGGGAAGCAGCTGCATAGCACAGAGCGATCAGCTCTGTGCTTTGTGACTGCCTGGAGGGGTGGGATAGGGAGGGTGGGAGGGAGGGAGGTGCAAGAGTGATGGGATGGGGGAACTGATGTATATGTATGACTGATTCGCTTTGTTATAAAGCAGAAACTAATTAAAAATATATATATATATATATAATTTTGGAAAAAAAATAAAAATCAAAAAATAAAATATTAAAAAAATAAAATATAATTTGTATTGAAGGCCATATACAATAATGATTTCATATCACTAAAGCTTATTAAAAATAATCTCTTCATTAATATACTACTTAAACTGTATTTTCATTTCATTTACTTCATAGAAATTCATATTTATGTAATGTATTTTTATGATGATAAACCATTAATTAGTCTCCCCATTATATTTCTTGCAAAAAATATGTAGAGTTGGAAATTCATTTATTAATATTTTCTATTTATGCTTGTTTTTACGTGGATTTAGTATTTAAAGAATTTCTTCTATATTGAGTTATCATTACTATTACTATTAATAAATATTTGAACCAAATATTATAAAATAGAGCAGATATTAATAAATAAGAATTAAATATAAAATATGTTTTATTTTAAATGCCTATTTTAATGATGTGATTGGATGGTTTATGGATCACTATCACCTGTTGCTAGAATAAAAATGTCAGTATATTCATTTTTAGTTTTTTTAGATATTATTAGTTGGAAATTTCATTTATGTGTATCAGTTGATTGGAACTAAAGAACTTCCATGATAGCAGTAGCACTCAATGTTGTACCCATTTCAATACATGCCCTCCTCCCTCCAAAATAATCACAGTGTAATATTAAGTCAAAATTCTTTATTTAATTTTGATAATAAGATGACAACAAAATAAGTCTTTTCATCTTTTTATTCTTGAAAGAAAAGACCTAAAACTATTTTCAAAAGAATACATATTATCTCTTTAGGTTATTCACTGTTTTCTAAATGAGAAATATAGCAAAAATATTTTACCAAACCTTTAAATGACAATGTATTATAATTATTTAACTTGATATAATCTGATAGACTTGGAAAAATAAAAAAATATTTTAAAATTATTATAAATATTAAATACAATATTGTTTCCATGATTGTTGCTTTTTCTCATATTTTCAATTCAACAAAAGCTTGAAGCTATAGATTCAGCTATATTCACACTTAGGAATATGGATCAGCTCAGGGAAAATAAATATCATTTGAAACTCTTTTTATGCTATTTGTATGTACTATGCATCATGGAAAATGAATGATAGATAAAAAAGTGCTCATTGTCAAACCAACCATCAGCTTATGTGTCTTGTCAGAAAAATATGGCAATTCCTTAATTCAAATAAAATTTTTGTAAATACTTAATGGAATCTTACTGAAAAAAAACACAAAATAATTTACAGAATGATAATTATGATAGAATATTAAAATCAGTGAAGACATATAATATGGAGCAAATAAATTGATTCAATCTGTTTTAATATTTTTTCAAGAAAAATATACAATGCTTTTTCATTGTGTAACAGCACTGTGTGGTGTTTAAGTCAAATTAGTTATTTATGGAGTGAGGCCTATGATCTAAGGACCAAGGTTCTTTCTAAAAATATGCACATTTGTATATCACCCTACAGATATTTAACTTTAGGCTAATATGGCACAAATAAACACAAAGTCATTTATTTCCTCTCACAACCAAAGAAACACCTCTGTCCTAGGACTGCTCCTATGTAATTATTTCAATGATCACAATGGAATAAAACCAGAATATGAAAATTAGCTTATCTCTCAAGTCTCTATAAAATGAATCAGTTTAAAAATAATTGAAATATTTTAATTTTTGAATATACAGTGATAAAATCAAAAGACGGAGAGAGGTTTCATTTTAAGGGGTGTTTAAATACATATGATTAATTGAAAGCTCATTACCTGGAATATGACTATGAGGTATTCTCTTATGAAAAGAAGGATCTTTATATTTCTGAACTGTCAAAGTAGTTGAAATTTTTAATAACATTATAAAGCTCATTTTCTAATCTGCCTGCTATGTAAAGTGGCTGACAAAATGAATTCTACAGAAGGTCACATATTTTTAGCAATTAAAGAGTTGCAATGACAGGTCACCTATTATAGCATTACTACAATAACTTTGTAGTTAAATTGCAAAAGAATTGAAATTTGATTTCACCTTTTGTTGTCACACAAACAAGTGTACTTACAAGATACTTTTATTGCCTTTCTCCTTAGCTATCTACTTTCTACATTTTAAAATATTAATTTCCAACAATTACAATCATTTGGAACTGGCTGGCTTCCAATGATTTGGATGCCATTATAAAGAAAAGAGTCAGGCTATTTAAAAATGTAACTATTAAAACAAAGAAATGTTTCTGCTGAATGTCACAAGACTAAAAACAAAACAAAACAAAATTTAAAAATATTATTTTTATTCCATTTCTCCAGGTCACAACATCATAAATCGCATGCTTCTAAAACAAATTTTGGTCTTTTATTCTTGACATAGAATTAAACATATCCATAAGTATAGAGGCTGCAGTAATAGGTATTTTATAGCTTAATATCACTGGGTCCCAAGATTCTATTAGCAGAAATAATAACATCAATTTCATACTTAACTGATATTCATCTTATTGAGGAAGATGTTCTCATTATTTTATTTGCTCATAGTGCTAATAATTTATTTTCTAAATGTGCAATTTAACAAAGTTGAAAGAACATATTCAAACACATCTGCTTCAGATAATTTTTAATTTAAGAAAGGCTAGATGATTTTATCTTTACTCATTTGAATTATTAAGATACACTTTTTCACACTGCCCAAAATTAAATTGCTTAAAAATTGGAATGTTATATTATTAATAATAATCACTAATATAGAATATTTTACCTTTATTATAAACTGAAATGTTTTTTTTAAACCTGGCTATTTCCATATTATATATATATATATATATATATATATATATATATATATATAGAGAGAGAGAGAGAGAGAGAGAGAGAGAGAGAAGTAATATCTCATGTCCAAACCATCTTCCTAAAGTGTAATATCCACAGTGAATCCTCTGAGCACTAGGTGATTTAATAAAAATGTCAATGATATTACTATATTTAGTGATTGAAAATAAGGTAATTCTGTGTAATGTTGGTTTCAACTGGAAAAACAGATCTCTAAAATAAAACTTTCCTTTTAGTATTCATTATGGTCTCATTTGAGATATCAGAACTAACAGCATGGATGAGGTAAAAGAGTTGTTTTATCCTGAAATCTGCATAAGATTTGAGATAATTGTAGAATTAGAAAGATGTGGTCTAAAAGGCCTTTGACAATGCCACAGATAAACCACTGAGGGTAATAGAAGATTCTGAGTTGGAAACTGCTTTGAAATATCTGGAAAACAGGGCAGCTTGGGAAAAGCGATTCATGTGGGACAGAGTCAAATATGACCTTAAGGAAGGGACAAAGTAGTAGTGTTTGGGCAGCTTTACCGTAGAATTTTTATCTATCAATCAATCTATCTATCTATCTATCATCTGTCTGCCTGAGTCAGCATTCAAATAACAGAAAGTGATCAGAAAAAAATGAAATCATGTTAATTTGTCTTACATTAAGCTCATTCCCATAAACCTCAGCTCTGACTGAACTTCTAATATTTTCCTTTTTTTTGAATTTTTGAATTTTGTTTTATTTATTTTTTATACAGCAGGTTCTTATTAGTTATCTATTTTATACATATTAGTGTATATATGTCAATCCCAATATCCCAATTCATCCCACCACCACAAACCGTCCACCACTTTCCCCTCTTGGTGTTCATACATTTGTTCTCTACATCTGTGTCTCTATTTCTGACCTGCAAACCAGTTCATCTGTACCACTTTTCTAAGTTCCACATATATGTGTTAATATATGATATTTGTTTTTCTCTTTCTGACTTACTTCACTCTGTATAACAGTCTCTAGATCCATCCACATCCCTACAAATGAAGCAATTTTGTTCCTTTATATGGCTGAGTGAAATTACATTGTATATATGTACCACATCTTCTTTACCCATTCATCTGTCGATGGGCATTTACAGAAATATAAATCAATGGAACAGGATAGAAAGCCCAGAAATAAACCCACACACCTATAGTCAACTAATCTATGACAAAGGAGGCAATGATATACAATGGAGAAAAGACAGTCTCTTCAATAAGTGGTGTTGGGAAAACTGGACAGCTACATGTAAAAGAATGAAATTAGAACACTACCTAACACCATACACAAAAATAAACTCAAAATGGATTAAAGACCTAAATGTAAGACCAGACACTATAAAACTCTTAGAGGAAAACATAGGAAGAACATTCTTTGACATAAATCACAGCAAGATCTTTTTTGATCCACCTCCTAGAGTAATGGAAATAAAAACAAAGTAAACTAATGGGACCTAATGAAACATATAAGCTTTTATATAAAGCAAAGGAAACTACAAACAAGACAAAGTGACAGCCCTCAGAACAGGGGAAAATATTTGCAAATGAATCAACAGACAAAGGATTAATCTCCAAATATATAAACAGCTAATGCAGCTCAATATTAAAAAAACAAACAACCCAATTCAAAAATGAGCAGAAGACCTAAATAGACATTTCTCCAAAGAAGACAAACAGATGGCCAAGAAGCACATGAAAAGCTGCTCAACATCACTAATTATTAGAGAAATGGAAATCAAAACTACAATGAGGTATCACCTCACACCAGTTAGAATGGGCATCATCAGAAAATCTACAAACAACAAATGCTGGAGAGGGTTTGGAGAAAAGGGAACACTCTTGCACTGTTGGTGGGAATGTAAATAGATACAGCCACTATGAAGAACAGTATGGAGGTTCCTTAAAATGCTAACAATAGAACTACCATATGACCCAGAAATACCACTGTGGGGCATATACCCTGAGAAAACCATAATTCAAAAAGAGTCATGTACCACAATGTTCATTGCAGCACTATTTACAATAGCCAGGCCATGGAAGCAATCTAATATTTTCTTTAGTCAACTAACTTTCCTACATTTAGAATGGAAAATTTCCCCCCACAGTGTTTCCTTTCCCTTGCTTCTACTCAGCCTTAGCTGGTGGATTTGTTTCCAGGTATGTTGAGAATACAGAGGAAATACATGTACACTACATTTGACTCTTTTCTTCCTATTTATTCACTTTTTTTATTGAGATATAATTGACATATAACATTTTATAAGTTTGAGGTGTACAATGTGTTGATCTGTTACATTTATATATTGCAATGTGGTTACCACCTTAGCGTTATTCAACACTTCTATTAAGTCACGTTAATTATCTTTTTTGTGTGTGTGTGTGGTAAGAATAACCAAGATCTGATCTCTTAGCAACCTTGAAGTATTTTTTTTTAGATATTTAAGCCTGCAATTATTTTATTTTATTTTTATTTTATTTTTTATTAGTTTCTGCTTTATAACAAAGTGAATCTGTCATACATATACATCTGTTCCCACATCCCTTCCCTCATGCAACTCCCTCCCTCCCACCCTCCCCATCCCACCCCTCCAGGTGGTCACAAAGCACGGAGCTGATCTCCCTGTGCTCTGCAGCTGCTTCCCACTATCTATCTACCTTACGTTTGGTAGTGTATATATGTCCATGCCTCTCTTTCGCTTTGTCACAGCTTACCCTTCCCCCTCCCCATATCCTCAAGTCCATTCTCAAGTAGGTCTGTGTCTTTATTCCCATTTTACCCCTAGGTTCTTCATGACATTTTTTTTTTAAATTCCATATATATGTGTTAGCATACGGTATTTGTCTTTCTCTTTCTGACTTACTTCACTCTGTATGACAGACTCTAGGTCTATCCACCTCATTACAAATAACTCACTTTCATTTCTTTTTATGGCTGAGTAATATTCCATTGTATATATGTGCCACATCTTCTTTATCCATTCATCCGATGATGGACACTTAGGTTGTTTCCATCTCTGGGCTATTGTGAATAGAGCTGCAATGAATATTATGGTACATGTCTCTTTTTGAACTATGGTTTTCTCAGGGTATATGCCTAGTAGTGGGATTGCTGGGTCATATGGTAGTTCTATTTGTAGTTTTTTAAGGAACCTCCATACTGTTCTCCATACTGGCTGTACCAATTCACATTCCCACCAGCAGTGCAAGAGTGTTCCCTTTTCTCCACACCCTCTCCAGCATTTATTGTTTCTAGATTTTTGATGATGGCCATTCTGACTGGTATGAGAAGATATCTCATTGTAGTTTTGATTTGCATTTCTCTAATGATTAATGATGTTGAGCATTCTTTCATGTGTTTGTTGGCAGTCTGTATATCTTCTTTGGAGAAATGCTTATTTAAGTCTTCTGCCCATTTTTGGATTGGGTTGTTTGTTTTTTTTGATATTGAGCTGCATGAGTTGTTTATAAATTTTGGAGATTACTCCTTTGTCAGTTGCTTCATTTGCAAATATTTTCTCCCATTCTCCGGGCTGTCTTTTGGTCTTATTTATGGTTTCCTTTGCTGTGCAAAAGCTTTTAAGTTTCATTAGGTCCCATTTGTTTATCTATGTTTTTATTTCCATTTCTCTAGGAGGTGGGTCAAAAAGGATCTTGCTGTGATTTATGTCATAGAGTGTTCTGCCTATGTTTTCCTCTAAGAGTTTGATAGTGTCTGGCCTTACATTTAGGTCTTTAATCCAGTTTGAGCTTATTTTTGTGTATGGTGTTAGGGAATGATCTAATCTCATACTTTTACATGTCCCTGTCCAGTTTTTCCAGCACCACTTATTGAAGAGGCTGTCCTTTCTCCACTGTACATTCCTGCCTCCTTTATCAAAGATAAGTTGACCATATGTGCGTGGGTTTATCTCTGGGCTTTCTATCCTGTTCCATTGATCTATCTTTCTGTTTTTGTGCCAGTACCATACTGTCTTGATTACTGTAGCTTTGTAGTATAGTCTGAAGTCAGGGAGCCTGATTCCTCCAGTTCCATTTTTCGTTCTCAAGATAGCTTTGGCTATTCGGGGTCTTTTGTTTTTCCAAACAAATTTTGAAATTTTTTGTTCTAGTTCTGTGAAAAATGCCAGTGGTAGTTTGATAGGGATTGCATTGAATCTGTAGATTGCTTTGTATAGTAGAGTCATTTTCACAATATTGATTCTTCCAATCCAGGAGCATGGTATATCTCTCCATCTCTTTGTATCATCTTTAATTTCTTTCATTAGTGTCTTATAATTTTCTGCATATAGGTCTTTTGTCTCCTTAGGTAGGTTTATTCCTAGATATTTTATTCTTTTTGTTGCAATGGTAAATGGGAGTGTTTTCTTGATTTCATTTTCAGATTTTTCATCATTAGTGTCCAGGAATGCCAGAGATTTCTGTGCATTAATATTGTATCCTGCTACTTTACCAAATTCATTGATTAGCACTAGTAGTTTTCTGGTATTGTTGATTATAATTACTATACTGTGCATGAGACATCCACCTGTTAGAATGAATAATGTCAAAAAGATAAAAAATAACAGATATTTTTGAGGATGTGGAGAAAAGAGTACCTTGTGTACTGTTAGTGCGAATGTATGCTGCTTCTGCCATTATGGAGAACACTATGGATGTTCCTAAAATTTTAAAAATAGAATACCATATGACCTTGAAATCCCACTTCTGGGTACATATCCAATGGAAATGAAAACAGGATATTGAAGAGATATTTGCACTCTCATATTTATTACAGTATTGTTCACAATAGCCAAGATATTAATTCACTTTGTATTTGTGATTGCTCAGTGCTTTCTGTATTATAATTTGCTTTTCTCTTTCTTTACTGAGTCTTCCTCATCAAGATATGAACAGGGTTTGATGTCACCCAACTGAAAATGAAACAAAACAAAACATAAAAGCCTTTTGTGATCCCCCTTCTATTCTGGGTACTCTCACACCTCCATGTTCCCTTTCCAGCAAAACTCTTCTGAGTATTCTGAGTATCCTTCCATTGTCTTAGAAACAGACTTTAATTTGAGGACACCATTCTCTCTTGTTTAACCTTCTACTCCACTGGACTTTCATGCCCTTTTTTGGACTCTATTCATCATTTTTATGTAAATTTTGGCACACTCAAGAACCCACTGTGGACCTCCTATTTTCTCTATATACATACACTTTCATAGGTAGTTTCACTTATTTCATAACCATAAATATTATATAAGTTACTAATCAATACCAATGTATTCATCTCAGACCTTTGCCTAACTCCCAACTTGTATATCTTTACTCCACGTGACTGTTTGGTTCATACTCTTAAAATGTGCTCTGACCTCAACCTTCCATATTCATTAATGGCAGCCTGCTACTTTAGTTGTTTAGTTTAAACACTATTTAGTCATTTTTGAGGACTCTTTTTCTTCTATAAAGAATCCTTCAAAACAAATCTCTGATGGTTCTACTTTGAAATATATTTAAAATCTATCAATCATCATCACCTCCACATTCCAAATCACTATATTCCTTTTCCTGAATTATTATAGTAATAGTCTTCCCTTTGCCCACATAACTGCACAGACAGAAACACACAGACACACACCCACACACACAATATTTTCTGTACCTCACTCACAATAGGTGTTCTCATGGCAATGAGAGTGACTACTTGATACCATCTAACATCTCTGCTAAAATATCCAGTGCTTTTTCATCTCTCTCAAAATATAATCCAAAGTTGTTACTCCACTCTGGCTCCATGATACTACTGTTATCACCCCTTAGATATACTAAATGCTCTAAAACTTTTAATTATGTTTTTTTTAATCTTTAAAGGTCATCCCTTGATATTCTCATCACTCATACTTTCAATTCTTCCAAATCTTTGCTCAAATGTTACCTTATCACATAGGCTTCCTTGAACACTCTTTAGAAAATAGGGGTCCATGCATTCTTTATGGATTTATTTGCAGCTATTTTGCTGTTCATAGAACTTATAATCTGACATATTATGTATTTGTTTTGTCCTTACTCTCTTCCTTCCTCTACCAGATTATAAACTCTATGATGGTAGGAATTTTGTTCTGTTAATTTTGCCCAGAACAGGACTTGATGCACAGTAACACTCGTAAATATATTTTAAATGAGTGAATGAATATGGATTCAAATTAAGTAAGACTTTTATGTGAACACTAAAGCTATAAATATGTGTCAAGGTGGGGTTCTAGATTGTATGGTGAGATGGACAAGTAAGATAGTCCTGGTAAGTAATGGATATTGTCTTGGGGTGCATTTTGAAGTGCCTGTCTCACTTCCATAGATGTGTCTCTTGATGTTCTTATATTTGTCAGAATCTGACTATAGTGAATTCTGATACCAATTATTTGGTTATAAGTTATAAGGCCATTTAAGACATTTGGTGAAGTAGATGCTGTTCTTGGATGCTTCACCACTGTGAGGGATCATACCTAAAATTATGACCTTAGACATGACAACAACATTAAGTTGGACTTCTTTGTCCCCCATGGCATTTAATGGAATGATGTGGCTTTCCCTCAAGCAAGAAATTCAGAAAACAAGTCTATTTATTTATGTATTTTCCTTAAATATCCAAAATATAACCCTGTATTTCTAAATTTAAAAAAAAGGAGCACAATAGTTGGTAGGGAAGATAAAGTACATAAAATAATTTCATATCTATATTATCTATATATAAAAGAGTCCAGCAAATTTTAAGAAAAGAGAGTATTGTGATGGTTCTGCAAACATTTCATTTTTTAATTTTTTAGCAAATGCATACACAAATACAAAATAAGAAAGAAATTAGTACATACCACACACACACAAATATGCACAGAAAAATATGTGGTTAAAATTTCAAGGTATAAACAATTTTAATGTATTTACCAATCTGAATACCAAGCAAATAATAAATTTAATAAAATGGCGAGAGAAAAAGTAAAGTTCAAAGTTCAATAAAACTAGGAACCAGTCACGATGTCAAACTATAAACTAATAAAACTAGGTTTTAAATGCACTTCTATTTGAACAAAATCTACGGACAATGCTGAATATAAATACACTATTCTGCTGGTTATATATAGCAGAGTTCTCCATATGTTGATAAAATAACCTGAAGATAGAAACAAATAAACTCTTGCTGTTCTGTGTGGAGTTGTGGATTGAATGGTGGCAACTATTTTTGCTAAATCCTTCAATTTAACTGAGGTGACAGGGTATAAAAGGAGGAGATATGAAGTAGAAATTCATGCTGCAGCTGCTAAAAGCTGAAGTAGAGTTAAGACACTTAAAGACTTTTGACAAAAGGGTTATACCATGAACAGGAAGACTTGTCAACTAGTGTGAAGCAGACGCTGACCTATAGGACAAAATGCGTTGAGAAGATTCATTGAAATAATACATGTGATCCTAGCAAATCCTTGCTCAAGCTTCTTACCCCTTTCTCTGAATAAATTTTGGTTAAGAGCCATGCAATAAGTCATGACCATCTTTGAAAAATAACTAATAAAGCAATGAAAATGTCACTATACCATAGATAATGCAAAAACAAAGGAAAGAACAAAATGCACAAATGAGAGGGGAAGAATATACATCAAAAGAATTAGAGCATAAAACAAAATAATTAGATAATGTAACTAAGCAGTTGGATAAATATTTGCTCAAGAAATTTGTAGAAATATGATCTTTTAGAAATAAAAAGTTCAAAGAAGAAATTCAAGGGCTCAAACATCAGGTTACCAGGTAACATATTTGGTATATATACATTTTATTAAAGGAACGTGGTATAATATTATTAAAAAATAATATCTGACAAAATTAGCTAAAAGTGAACAGTAAAATGTGAAAATTCTCAATGTACAAGTGAATTTTACCTCAGAAATGCAATGTTAATACAAAATTGGTAAATTTATTCTATCATTTAACATATTGATAGGACAAAAGAAGTATATCTTATATTCAAATTTATACATTTAAAAGGCAGCTTATGAAATTCAACATCTTGATTTTAAAAGGAAACAAGACAAAGGAATATGTATCCAAATTTCATACATACATGCAACAAATTAAAAAAATATAAATACTTTGAAAGATGAGCTACTAATCGTTCCTCACTCTACTTAAGGATATTTACTATCATCATGTTATTTTTGTATTTTCTAAAATACTAGGCTTAGTAAATGGCCAAGACAAACTCTAAGGAATATTTCTATCAGAAAAGGAGAGGGCAAATTATCCTCCCCTTCAGATATGTTTGTACACATGAAAACCAAAATAATCACAAAAAGAATTTCATGTTTTCTCCTGGATTATGTGAATTTTTAAAATATGAAACAGTTGATTTACAACATCATACAAGTTTCAGGTGTACATAAAAGAGACTCAACCTTCTTATACATTATATTCCCACTTAAAGTAAGGATAAAATAAAAGCTATATTTCCCTGTGATGTATAATACATCCCTGTAGCCCGTCCATTTTATACATAACAGTTTGTACCTCTCAATCCCCTATGCCTAATTATGCCTCTCCTCTTTCCCTCTCCCCAGTTGTAACCACTAGTCTGTTCTCTTTACTTGTGAGTCTGTTTCTGTTTTACTAAAATCATTCATTTGTTCTATTTTCTAGATTCCACATACAAATGATAGCATACAGTATATGTTTTACTCTATTTATTTCACTAAGGATAATAACCTCTAGGTCCATCCACATTGTTGCAAATGGCAGAATTTCATTATTTTTTATGTTTGAGTAATATTCTAATTTGTGTGTGTGTGTGTGTGGTGTGTCTTTGCATGTGTGTGTATACCACGTCTTCTTTATGCATTGATATGTTGATGGACACTTGGGTTGCTTCCATATCTTAGTTATTGCAAATAATGCTGTTATGATCATTAGGGTGCATGTGTCTTTTGAATAATGATATTATGAACATTGGGTGCATTTTCCTCAAACATACACCCAGGAGTGAAATTCCTAGATGATATGGTAGATCTGCTTTTAGTTTTTTGAAGAACCTCCATACTGTTATACATTCCAATGGCACTAATTTAAATTCCCCAAAACAGTGTATGAGGGTTCCCTTTTCCCACAAAATCACTAACGTGTTATTTGTAGACATTTTGATGATAGCCGTTCTGACAGGTTTGTGATGATATCTCATTGGGATTTTGATTTGCATTTCTCTGATGATTAACAATGGTGAGCACCTTTTCATATGTTGGCCATCTATGTATCTTCTTTTGAAAAATGTCCATTCAGGTTTTCCATTTTTAATTGGGTAGTTTATTTGATATTGAGTTGTGTGAGCTGCTTATATATTTTATAAAATAACCCATACAGATATATCATTTGCAAATATTTTCTCCTATTCAGTAGGTGATCTTTATGTTTTATCAATTTCCTTTGCTGTGCAAAAGTGTTTAAGTTTATTTAGGTATCATTTGTTTATTTTTGCTTTTATTTATTTTGCCTTAGGAGACAGATCCAAAAAAAACTATTTACTATGATTTACATCAAAGAGTGTTCTGCCTATGTTTTCTCCTAGTTTTATGGTTTCATGTTTTACATTTAGATCTTTAATTCATTTTGAGTTTATCTTTTTATATGTCATGAGAAAATGTTCTAATTTCATTATTTTACATGTATTCATTTACAGTTTTCCCAGCACCATTTATAGAAGAGACTATCTTTCTTCCATTGTATATTCTTGCCTCCTTTGTCATAAATTAATTGACCATATGTGTGTGTTTATTTCTGGGCTCTCTGTTCTGTTCCATTGATTTATGTGCCTCTTCCTGTGCCAGTGCCATGCTGTTGTGATTATTATAGCTTTGTAGTATAGTCTAAAATCTGGACTCGTAATACCTCCAGCTTTGTTCTTTCTTCTCAAGGTTACTTTATAAATTTGGGGCCTTTTGTGGTTTCATATAAATTTTAGGATTATTTGTTCTAGTTCTATGAAACTGAGATGGGTATTTTGATAGGGATTGCATTAAATCAGTAGATTGCTTTGGGTGGTATGGACATTTTAACAATATTATTAATTCCTCCAATTAAAGAACTCAGAATATATTTCCATCTCTTTTTATCATATTCAGTTCCCTTCATCAATGTATCATAGTCTTCAGAGTATAGGTCTTTACCTCCTTTGTTAAGTTTATCAACATTCATTTTATTATTTTTGATGAGATTTTAAATGATATGGTTTTCTTGCTTTCTTTTTCTGATAGTTCATTATTAATGTATAGAAAATAATAAATTTATGTATATTAGTCTTTTCCCCTGCATTTTTACAGAATTCATGTATTATTTCTCATAGTTTTTGGTGGAGACTTTGGGATTTTCTATACATAGTATTATGTCATCTGCAAATAGTGACATTTTTAATTATTTCCTTCCAATTTGGATGACTCTTATTTCTTTTTCTTGTCTGATTACTGTAGCTAGTACTTTTTTTTTAACACCTTTATTGGGGTATAATTGCTTTACAAAAGTGTGTTAGTGTCTGCTTTATAACAAAGTGAATCAGCTATATAAATACATATATCCCCATATCTCCTCCCTCTTGCATCTCCCTCCCATCCTCCCTATCACACTCCTATATGTGGTCACAAAGCACTGAGCTGATCTCCCTGTTCTATGTGGCTGCTTCCCACTAGCTATCTATTTTACATTTGGTAGTGTATATATGTTCATGCCACTTTCTCACTTCATCCCAGCTTACCCTTCCCTCTCCCCATGTCCTTAAGTCCATTCTCTACGTCTGTGTCTTTATTCTTGTTGTAGCTAGGACTTTTAATACTATGTTAAGTAGAAGTAGTGAGAGTGGGTATCCTCTCATTCCTGATTTTAGACAAAAAGCTTTCAGCTTTTCACTGTTGAGTATGACATTAACTGTGTTTGCCATAAATAACATCTATTATGTTGATATATTTTCCCTTTATTCCACATTTGATGAGAGTTTTTATCATGAATGGATGTTGAAATTTATCAAATCTGCATCTATTGTGATCACATGATTTTTATATTTCCTTTTGTTAATATGGTGTACCATATTGATTGATCTGTAAATATTGAACCATCTTTGCATCCTTGAAAAAATTTCCACTTGATCATGGTTTATGATTATTTTTACATATTGTTGAATTCTGTTTCCTAACATTTTATTGAGGATCTTTGTATCTAGATTCATCAGAGATATTGGCCTACAATTTTCTTCTTTTGAAGTGTCTTTGTTTTTGGTTTCAGGGTGATGGTGGCCTCATAAAATTTTCTTTTAATTTGTGTATTGGAGTTTGTATTTTACCTTGTTATAATAGATTGAGAGTGATTGCTCTAAACAAGATGATATAATTTCTTACCCTTTTTGCATGTGCTCAAAATTAATATTAAACCACATTTATTTTTTAATTTTTTATCTTTTTATTTTATATTGGAGTATAGTTGATTAACAATGTTGTGACAGTTTCAGGTGTACAGCAAAGTGATTCAGTTGTACATATACATGTATCAAGTCTTTTTCAAATCATTTTCCCATTTAGGTTGTTACATAATATTGAGTAGAGTTCCCTGTGCTATACTGTAGGTCCTTATTGGTTATCCATTTTAAATATAGCAGTGTGTACATGCCAATCCCTAACTCCCTAACTATCCCTTCCCCCCACTCTCCCCCCACCCCCAGTAACCGTAAGTTTGTTCTCTAAGTCTGTGAGTCTGTTTCTGTTTTGTAAATTAATTTATATCAATTTTTTTTTAGATTCTGCTTATAAGTGTTAACATATGATATTTCTATTTCTCTGTCTGACTTACTTCACTCAGTATGACAGTCTCTAAGTCTGTATATGTTGCTGCAAATGGCATTATTTTATTCTTTTTAATGGCTGAATAATATTCCATAAACCACATTTGTAAAATGTAAAAAGATGTTGGTCAAAGGGTAAAAACTTTCATTTATAAAGTTTTTGGAATCTATTTTATAGCATGATGTCTGTAACTAAAAATACTCTGCTACAAAAAATAATACTCTGCTACACACTTGAAAGTTGTTAATGGATTAGATCCTAAAAATTCTCACCACATATACATACACACACATACACAGAAGTAATTATGTGAGTTGATGGAGATGTTAACTACCCTTACTGTGGTAATATTTTTGCAATATATAAGTATATTAAATCATCATATTGTACACCTTAAAATTAAACAATGTTATATGCTAATTATATAAACAGAAACCTTGATTAAGTAAATTTTGGAGACCAGAAGTGGGAGCTCTCATGCCCTGTTTTGTTATAAGAGACCAACAAGAAGAAGAAAGACTTATATTTTTTCCTGGCAAGGACTCACCCAATGAAAAGGCATGTACTTTTTGTTTCCTACTGCCCTCTTAACTTATTTCCCCTCTCTTTCCTTTGCAGTGCATTGGACCTTACACATGTCTTGCCATGGTTGCTGTTCTATGCTGATTTACAATTTTCTGCTGATCCCAATTATAAACACATCTTTTCAAGGGAAATATCTTATTATTTCAGATCAACATTTTGGTAACCAGTACTAGTACCAGAGGAGATCTTCCATGGCTCCAAGGCTGATGACCAAACACGTTGTGGTACCAACAGTTGATCCCATTGCACTCACTGCTTTTCTTACCAAACTAGAGTTTGAAGGTATATCTTTCTCCTGGAAAAAGCTCATGCATTCTTTGTTCAAAGCTATGCAGGCTTTACTTAAGATCTATTTTAGGGTTTTGTCTTTTTAGTTAAGGCCTTGGTCTGTATGTAAGTACTTCTGTGGCACTTTGGTCTAAATTTTAAGATCAGCCTTTTTCAAAGCTTGCTTAGAAGCCATTTCTTCACCCATTCCTTCAGCGTCAGGGGCTGTGTCACTGAAACTATGCCAATTCATCCAATGAACCATTATATCAGAATAGAGCTATTCTATGGAAACTGGTTGAAAAGCCTGTGGTCTAGATCCTCCAGGGACATTCTGTTTTCATAGAACTGGCTGGTATTAGCTTGCAAGCTGTTTGAATTGAGCTGTTTGTGTTGTAAGCTGTTTAATCTGCTTCAAAATTATTCTTTCACTCTAGAGAAAAACTTCTGAGAAATGAAATCTGTTATCTAAATATTTTGAGGGCACCCCACTGCCCAGGGATTCTGACCAATTTTATGTTTAAAATCTCAGATCTTTCCTTATGTGGATTTCTAACTAAATGAACTGACCTGACCAAAAGTAGTTTAGAATATCAGTGGTCATTATAGGAGAACTTTTGAAATCCCCAAACTTAATTTTCTTAAAACAGAGTTGGACTACAATAGCTTAAAATCTCTGAGTGGAGTGTTTACTTTGATTGGTACATTGAGGTTCCCAATATTATAGGAGTCTAAAATTGCCTCTCTGTAAATTAAATTTTAAGATTAACTGAGGCAAACAAATGATTAAAGAAAAATAAAATGGCTCTCAGAACCTCATGCTCTTCTTTGTCTTCTTTGTCTCAGGCTCTGCCTCTTGTACCATCTTATTGCTTTTCCTAGAATCCATCCTCTTCTGGTGCCATATTCTTCTTTCTCCTCTGTGCCCCCTAAGTTCTCCTCTACCTCCTCAATTCCCCATACAAATTATTTTACCAAGTGTCCCATTTTCTGTGAAACTCTCCCCACTCCCCCTTCCTCTGAACTTGTCAGGAACTCTCCTTTTAAAATTAAGTCTTCTAAGAATTCAGAGGCTAACCCCTTAATTTTTAATATTCCCTGAACTAAATCTGAATCACAATCCATAGTCAAAGACATTCCCAAAGTAAATGAAGATTCTCATAGATTTGCTGAGGAATTTAGCATAGTCATTCAAACTATCAACCTGGTTTCATGGACTTATATTAGATAGTACATATGATTGTTGGTGAGGTCCAGGTCCAGGACTGGATGAGAACCATTAACTTGTAAAATCCTGTAAATTTTCTAGAATTACAACTGGGAGACCAAATAGCAAATTCATCATATAATCAGGCATGGGTAATTGTTAGGTGATGATTGATTTCTACATCAAGCAATTCTTAGGGCTTTTCCAAAGCCTGTTGATTGGAACAAAATTCTGGTTTTGACATAAAAAAACTAATGAAACTGCTTATGAATATTACAGTCAAATTCAGATTGTTTTTAAAGAAAATTCTGGTCTTCATTATGATGTTGATTCCACCTAGGCAGCTTTTAACTCTTTGTTTATTAATGGGTTAAACTGGGAATTTTTTTCATTAGTAAAAAGGATCAGGATGGAATGGGAAACTATATCCAATTTCAGATTTATTTAATCTGGCAAACTAGATCTCAAACTCTATTTGAGTCACCTTAAAGGAAGACCACCAGAATTCTTAAGCTTTAACTCCAGCAAATAGAGAGTCTTAAACAAAACCAAAATCCTCCTGGCTATTATTGCAAACAGCTAGGACATTGGAAGAGACCGTTTCAAATTTACATGCTTTAGATGTCTTCAGCCCTCTAACCAGCCCTTCCTATGTCCTCCCAATGCTCAATGATGGGGCTCTGAGGAACCACAGGGACTCTTCTGAATCCTCTCTCTTAATCAACTTGGAGAAACATTTCTCCAGATTGTGGATGAATCTCTTCCAGTCCTAATTGACACCTGAGCTACACTCTCAGGGATCAATCCCACTACTATTAAAATAGCCCCTGCTTCAGAGTCCTAAAATAATTCAAATAGTGTGATCAATAATGAACCTAAAGAAGTTCTATCTCTGATCCTGTTCCCTTTTGTTTAGACTCTTTGAGAGGTACACACCCTACTCTTCTTTGTTCCTCTCCTCCTACCCACTTATTAGGGTAAGATTTCTTAGGGAACTATCATGCTGGAATTTCTTCCTCCCAAAAGGGGAAAACCAAGTAAATTAAATGACACTTTAACATCTTTTATTTGTTCAATCTCTGATGGTTAGTAGAGCTGATACTGGAAACATTGATCATTTGTCCCTGTTGAATTAGCTACCACCTTTTTTATGAGCAAAATCTCCAACTGCCTTTGGCAAAATTCACAGCACACCTCCCATGAATATTCATATAGATCCCTCAAAACCTCTTCCTAAAGTTAATCAATACATTCAAACATATCCCTCAAAATCTCTTCCCAGAATTACTAAATGCAATATAAATAAATAAGCCCTTCCTTCAAAGCATAAAATCCATAAAATATTACAAGGGTCAAGGCCTCATTAATCCTTGTAGTAGCCCCTGTAGTGCCCCTATTTTATCAGTGAGAAAATCTAAGGGCCAAGGGTTTTTCTAGGACCTTGAAGCAATGAACAACATTGTTATCCCCTGACAGTATGTTGTCCTTAACCATCATACGTTAGTAACATTCATTCCCACCAGAATCAAATTCTATACTGTAACTGATTTATACATTTCATTCTTTAGTATTCCAGTTGATGAAGCTAGCCAATGCATTTTTGCCTTCACTTGGGAAGAAAAAATATTCACCTGAACAGTAATGCCTCAGGATTTTACTGAGGGTCTTCCCTTTTTCCTTTTTGTTTATGAAAAGGAAGGGGATGCCCTTGGGTACTTATTGCAAACCATGGTAGTACCATAGATCCACAGAGTACTATAGCCAGCAACTTGGACCCTGTGGCACGAGGATATACCCCTTGCCTTAGAGAAAATCATTGTAGGATTTCCTTTAACCATGTTTGTACCTAATGCAGTAGAAGCTTTCCTGAATTCTTACCACACTCAACATTTCTCAGTCAGCTGCCCTATTTCCTATGAAATCCTTTTATTAACTGCTTTTCATGTAAGTCTTTTATGTTGTAATAACTTTAACCCTGTCTCTCTTTTCCCCTTCATCACCAGTGAAGTCCCTGAGAACTGCTTAACATGGATTGACCACCTCCTGACTCATTGTGATGATCTACAAGAAATTATTTTGGATAACACTGACTTCTCATGGTTTACTGATGGCTCTTATTTAAAAAGTAACAGTCACAAATACTGTGGTGGTCATGCTATTGCGACTGTTTCTGATGTTGTCGAGGCAGCATGTATTCTTATGACTACTTCAGTGCAACAGTCAGAATTACATGCTATCACATGGACTTGCACTTTAGCCAAGGACAAAATTGCCAATATATATACTGATAGTACATGAGCTTTTGGAGTAAATCATAATTTTGGAATGTTGTGGAAACAATGTGGCTTCCTTATTTCCCGTGGAAATTAAATTAAAAATTGCCCTGATGTTTAGGAACTATTAGACACAATACTTTTACCTGTCATTTTAGCTATTATTAAGATTCTGGTGTATTCTAAACTTGACTCTCTGGAAGCTAAATGAAGTCGCCTTGCTCATAATTCCACAACAAATGCTTCCCTTAAAGGGACCAACAGCAGCCATACCTCTGTCATGGTCCAAAGGGATATTTTCCCAAAGAATAATTTAGAAAAACTGACTAGAGAGACCCAAAAATTGACCTCAGAAAAGAAAAGAAACTATTAGAAATTCAAAAATTGTTGGTTTAATAAAAAGAGAAAGTTCTGGTTTGGACCAAATAACACCCCAGTCCTACTGGTGACTCTAAAACGTCCACTCCTCACCACTGTATATGCATTAAACCATCGGTTTACTGACAAAATGATAGCCTTAATGAATTGATATCAGTTGGAAAACATTAACAAGGCTGCAAAATGTGCCTACCTCACTTGTTCCACCTCTCCAACATACAACCCAGAAAACTTTATTCATACTGGTTCCAGACATTTTAAACTACTAAGTGGACAATTAACTTCCTCTGTCTAATGGATATAAGTATTCGTTATGGTCTGTATTTTTTCATACTGGACTGAAGCCTTCCCTTGCAAATAGGCTACTGCCTCTTCTGTGGCTAAAGTCCTTTTTGAAAAGACAATCCTTACCTGGTGAACTCCTCTTGAATATTTCACCAGCCAGGTAACTTCACAGTTCTGAGCTGTTTTGCCAGTTTTTCAACACTTTCTCTGTGCTTACCATGCTCAATACTCTGGTTTAGTTGAACACACTAATGGCATTATTTAAAGTCAATTAAAGGTTCGAAATTTGTAGACTCAAATACCTTGGTCAAGAACATTGCTGTTGGTTCTTCTAAATCTCAGATCTACCCCTCTTGAAATTCATAAACTCTCACTCTTTGAAGCATTCACAGGATGCCCACTGCACTTGACTCCTGCTTATTTTGACCTACATCTAATAAAAAGAGGGATATTTCACTATTACAAAGGCCTAATTTCTTCTATTAAAAATAAGCATGTTTCAGTAGAGGACTCTTTACTGTGAACTCTTGGGAGATGAAGTCCTTAATAATCGTACCTTGCAACCTGGAGATTTTGTCTACTGAGAAAGACATCAGAAGAACTTTCTTCAACCTCACTGCAGAGGTCCTTATTGAGTACTGCTAACCAAACTTTGTGCTGCCAAACTCCAAGGAATAGACATGGCTTCACATGACACACATAAAGAAATCACCAAACTTTGACTGGATCAGCACATCATCTGTTGACCCGAATGTAAAGGTTTCCCATATTTGAAGCACATGACATCCAGATAACTGGACCAGGCTTATTAGAAGTTTTATCACAAAACCTTTGATAATGATGTAATGCTTCAGATAATATCCAATGTCTATCATTTTGGTAACATATGGACTTTGGATAAAAAGTGCCCATAAATTCTCCCTCCTACCC
Source organism: Mesoplodon mirus (assembly GCF_964341445.2). Lineage (NCBI taxonomy): Eukaryota > Metazoa > Chordata > Mammalia > Artiodactyla > Ziphiidae > Mesoplodon > Mesoplodon mirus. The sequence continues at coordinate 52,764,309 of NC_138992.1, forward strand.
CTCCTTGTTACTTGAATGTGACCTCATAGGTTACCAATCTATGCACTATCCCTCCAGCATGAGACATTATACCCAGAAAACATCCTTAAAGGCAGTGAGAGACAAAAATCTGCTCAAACTAGAAAGCCTGACTCTTGATCAGTGATGCTTTCAGAGAAAGATATTGATCAAAAAGAGGAAATGTAAAATAATTAACAAGCAGAAACCTCAATTAAATAATGTTGAGAGACCAGAAAGGGGAGCTCTCATGCCCTGCAAGGATAGTAGAGCTCAACAGGAAGAAGAAAGACTCTTCTTTCCTGGCACGGACAAAGCCAATAAAAAGTCGTGGAAACTTTGTTTATTCTAGGTTTCCCAACTTACTTTTCCCCTCAATAAAAGCATTCTCCTTTCTCTGCTGCGATGCAGACTTGGATTTGGCATGCCATGGTTGTAGACTTTGAACTACAATTATCTGCTGATCCAATTTTGTTGGAGAAATATCTAGCAGTCTGTTTGTTTTTGGTCAACAGTTTCAATAAAATGGAAAAAAAAAAAACAATATAGGTCCATTCACCTATGCACCCTGACATAATTTTATGCTTGAATTGTCACAAGTATTACATTTTCTTAACCTATAAGTCTCACAAGAAAATGTTACATATATTTTCTTTGAACATTCATTTAGATTTGAAAGAAATTATTTAATTCCTTTCAATTTAATTAATTTGCCCAGATAGTCACCATATTCATTGTGCTTCATTCCTTCTTGAGCATCTGAATTTCTACCTGATATTATTTCCCTTCAACCTGAAGAATTTCCTCTACTTTTCTTGTAGTATATTTATACTGAATAGAAATTGTTGTACTTTGCTTTTATCAGAAAAAAATATTTTACTTTCATGCTTGATAGATAATTTCACTGGATATAGATTTCTGGGTTGACAGTTATTTTCTTTTAGCACTATATAAATATTATACATTTGTCTTCTGCCTCATCATTTTTGATGAGAAGTCTATGATCATTCAAATCATTGCTCCTTATGTTAACACATCCTTTTCTTTTTCTAGCTGCTTCAGGAATTTCTGTTTAACTTTTATTTTCAGAGGTTTTTCTATGATGTCTCAGGTATAGCTGTCTTCTTATTTACACTTTTTGGGCTCACTGAGCTTCTAGAATTTTAATTTCATGTACTTTACTAAATTTTGGAAGTTTCTGGCCCTTATTTCTGCAATGATTTTCTACTTAAATGCTAATGTTTACTTAGGGTAAGTCATCTAAATTTTAATATTTCTGTTTCACCACATTTAATGTATTAGCTTTCATACCCATCCATGTGGTCACAAAAAGATTGCTTCATATCAGGCTTTACATTTGCATTTCATGTACAAGAAGAGGGAAGAGCAAAGGGACATAGGACAAAGGATAATTCTATAAACTTGTCCCTCTAAAAGAGTTAAATAAAGTATTTTTAAGAAACACACAAATCTGACACTGTTTATATCTCTTTGGCAATGTATAAGTTACAAAAACTCTCTGGCCCAATCACTAATGAAGGAAAATAAGATTAAATGTGTGAATTTTGGTGAGCCATTTATATGATTGATAACCATAACCTGGATAATCATATTTTTAATAATTATTCAAAAACTCAAGCTAATCTCCTATTATTCTTCAACTTAAAAAGTGAGGAAAGCCTAATTTTAATGCTGCTTCATTACTCTTTCACAATAAAAACATTACATATTTTCTTTGAGTTCTGATCTCCTGATCAATAACAATGGGAAAGAAAGTGTGAGGGAAATAATTATCCTCCTATTTACCTCACAGATTTTCATAATAATGAAATACACTTACAGAGTTAAAGTTATAAAGATCTATACAGGGGAAACAAAGAGTTCAAGATGTGGAGAAATGATGATATATTAACCATGTTTATGATTCTGAGTTCAAAACATTCTTGAAATGCATGTAGATCATTTGTCTTGTTTACATTATGTAGGAAAATAACATCTCAGCAAACATTTTGAAAATATCTTTTGAGTTTTTTTTAAAATTAGTTTATTTCTGTAATTAGATTATTTTTCAGAACCACTGTGTTGATTGTAGCATTTTGTAAAGGCCTTTCATTGTTTTAAATTGTTAAAATAATTTGTCCGTTATTTAAAATAATTTGTCCAAGTTGTTAGTCTTTTTTTCCCTGATGTTTTAAGGTTTATATTTTGCAGCAAACACCAGAGATAAACAGAAGCCCAACATATGTAGATAAACATTAATCATCATTGCTACTTCACTTCTGGGAACAGTGACAAGTGTCATATGAATATACTATAAAATCTCTTGGAATACTTGCTTATTCACACTATAATGTACATTTATTCTTTTTTTTAATTTACTGTTAAAAATTTACCAACATCAAAATTATAGGATGTCAGAGTAAAAGTCTCCAAGGAAACAACTAAATGTGTGTTTTACAAATAAAATCATTTAAAAACTTAAGATTGGGTTTCAAATAATAGAATTAAATTTGGGGAAAATACAAATATTATTTCCAACCTCTTTTGTTTAATGTTCTATGCATCATCATATATGTTCCTCTTCAACCAAAAACAAAATCTTTAATTGACATTTATAAAATAATATAATGTGAAGTGGAGAAATGGGAAATAGTCCATGGATATGGTTCTTAATGATTTTTGTTTAATATTTCATACATCTGTTTCAGAATTTGATAAAAGTTATGGGATTTTTTCCTATAAATCTTGCATATACTCATAAGTTTTGGATATTATTTCAATCCAATAACTTGCAGCTCCCGTTCTTTATCCTTTGTACAGAATCACACAGAAACATAAGGTTTCACCTTACTGGTCATTCTAGCATCAGCTCTGTACCTTCAAATAGGTTTTTCTTTAGAATCAATCTCTCTGTCAGCTTATTTGGAAACAGCTGGGATATTGATGAATCCTTTCTGTTGGTATCTAAGCATATATTTATTTATTCTTTCAAAGGGTTTTCACTGAGTGCTTACTATGTTTTAGACAATCATGAAAATTTTACAAGAAATCAGTTGCCTATTAATTTGTCATTAAAAATGACATAGAACTCAGAGATATCATAATAAAAATTCCTAATACAAAACCCTTGTAATCAAAGCCATCAGAAATCTAGTGGGCACATAATCACTACAATATTACATGGATAGAATATAGATTGCAGGGATTTCATCCCCAAAATAGTTAGGGGAATGTGGGATATTCACTGTGTGAGCATCTCAGCAGTAAGAAGATGATGTCTCTTCAATTTCATATTTTGTTTGGAGTCTAACTGAAGCTTGAAATTAAATCAGAGTTTCAAGACTTTTCTTCCTTGTGAATAAGGGGAAAGTTTCTACAAATATCTTATGAATGGAAGCAGTCAAGGCTCATGTAGCTCTAATATTAAACTCTTTGGCAGAATATTTTAGTCGATTTCAATCCATGCTGCTAAACTTCTGTACTTGATTTCTACAGGTCTACACTTCAGTTTTGAAAACAACCCACTAATTGTTTATACACTAGCATCACCTGGAATAACAATGATCAACTCCCCTATGCTTGATCTGGTAAAATAAGTCAAATATAGCAATCATTATTCAAGAGAGCTTATCAGGTATAGGAAAAAGATAAAATCATTTACATTAAATTTATACAAAGTCAGGTATCATTATTTCAGAATATTACTAAATTCTTAGATATAACTGTATTTTGTTACTGAAAAGATCTGGAATATTTTTGAAATATCAATAATATACTTTTCAAAAAATCTTAAATATTGTCCACAAAAAATGTGTACATTGAATATAATTATACTTGTAAAACCTTCATCTCCTTACTGGTTGAAACACATTAATATATAATTATCTGATTGTTTTGACTTTGGGTTATTTTCTAAAATACTCTGATTTATAGTAATTTATAAAATGTGTTAGTGTCTTAGTACTTACTAGTGTGAATACTTTCGTGTTTAGTTACATTAGATTTTAGATTAAATACTTTATCACATATATTGCATAGGTAGAGTTTCTATCTACTATGAACCCTTTGAGGTTTTAAGGTGTGTATTTTAGACAATGATCTTTCCACATTAATAACAACCAAAGGATTTTTTGGAACCATAAAAGGCCTGAAATAGACAAAGCAATCTTGATAAAGAAGACTAAAAGCTGGAAGCATCATGCTTCCTGATTTCAAATATATTACAAAGCTATAGTAATCAAATAGTACAGTATTGGCATAAAAACAGACACACAGATCTGTGGAAACAGGCTAGAGAGCAAAGAAATAAACCCATGCATAAATGGTTAATTAATTTACTACAAAGGAGCAAAGAATACACAATGGGGAAAGGACAGTCTGTTCAATAAAAGGTGCTGGGAAAACCGGACAGCCACATACAAAAGAATGAAACTGGACCACTCTCTTACAGCATACATAATATTAACTCAGAATGGACTTGAACATAAGTCCTGAAACATAAAACTCCTAGAAGAAAACATTGGTGGTAAACTTCTTGACATTGGTATTGAATATGACTTGTTAGATTCATCAGCTAAAACAAAAGTAACAAAAGTAAAAATCAAGTGGAATTTCATCAAACTACTTTTGCACATAAAAAGAAATAATAAAAATAAATAAGCAAATAAAATCCAATTAAAAATGGGTATAAGAGTTAAATAGACATTTTCTCAAAGATATACAGATGAACAACAGGCACACGAAAAGTTGTTCAACATCACTAGTCATCACAGGAATGCAAATCAAACCCGTAATGAGATGTCACCTCAGACCTGTTAGAATGGCTATTAACAAAAAGTCAAGAAAAATGTGTTGGTGAGGATGTGGAAGAAAGAAAATCCTTGTACACTCTTGGTGGGAATTTAAATTGATGCAGCCATATTGGAAAATAATATAGCAGTTTCTCAAAAATTGAAAATAGAACTACCATATGATATAGCATTTCCATTTCTAAATATTCATCCAAAGGAAACAAAAACTCGAAAAGATATCTATGCCTTCATCTTTACTGCAGCATTCTTTACAATAGATAAGACATAAGAACAACCTAAGTATCCATAGATGAATAAATAAAAATGTGATTGTATATTATATAGAACATATACTATATATGTCAGCCATATAAAGGGAAAGAAATTCTGCCATTTGTAACAGCATGAATGGACCTATTGACCTTGAAGGCAATATTCCAAGTGAAATAAATCAGGGAGAGAAAGACAAAAACTGTATGATCTCACCAATATGTGGAATCTAAAACAAACAAACGGACAAAACAAACAAATAAAACTCCATAGATGCAGAGAACAGATGGGTGGTTACCAGAGGCAGGCGTAGAAGTTGTGTGAAATCAGTGAAGGTGATTAAAATATATAATCATCTATTCATACAATAAATAAATCCTGGGGATGTAACACAAAGCATAGTGATTATAGTAAATAATACCGTATCATATGTTTGAAAATTGCTAAAAGAGGTTAAAAGTCCTCATCACAAGAAAAATAATTTGTAACTATGTCTGATGATGGATATTAACTAGACTTATTGTGGTGATCATTTTGCGATGTAACATATACTGAATCATTACATTATACATCTGAAACTAATAAAATGTTATGCATCAATTATATCTCAATAAAATAGAAAATATTATTTAAAATTTCATAAAAATTAGAGATAAAAGTACACTCTATGAAATATAAAATACACTGTTTAAATTTTAAAACAAATAAGAGACAACAGAGAAAGGAGTGAGCTTGAAGATAAACACCAAGAAGCCAAAGTTTGAAAAGATTGAACAGAGCCTCAGGGACCTGTTAGATTGTATAAAACAGTACAGTATATATTTAGTTGGAGTTTCAGAAAGAGAGGAAAGAAAAATGAATACAGAAAAAAAAAGATTTTATGGATGATAGGACAGAACACAATGACCCACAGATGGATGGGATGCAGAACTCTTTGTTACTTACATCTCTGACCTAAAGAAGGCTGCCAGAGAAGTCTGGGTTATATATATATATAAAGGATTCATCACTACTGATGCCACAAACATTAAAAGGATAATAAAGGAATACTATGAATAACAGCATGCCCACAAACTTGATAATTTACATAATAGCAACATGTTCCTTCAGAGGCCCAGATTATCACAACTTACATAAAGATAAGTAGATGGTCTGCATTATTGTTTGAAATTAAATCAGTAATCTACAACTTTCCAGAGTAGAAATTGCTATGCCTGGATGTTTTCACTGGTGAATTCTACCCTCCCAAATTATGGTAGAAATAATGCCCGTTTTCCATGAAATGTTCAAGAAAGTACAATCAGATATAACTCTTCTAATTCATTCTATGAGTCCACTACTACCCTAATACCATAAACAGATTAATAAATTACAAGAAAAGTACAGACCAATATCTCTCACGATTGTAGATTCAAAATCTTCAACAATATACTAACAAATCAAATTTAGTGATGTATAAAATGAATTATACACCACAATCAAGTGTGATCAATTCCAGTTATGCAAGGCTGGTTCAGCATCTAAAAAATAGTCACTGTAATCTACTTTGCAAACAGTCAATTGATACAGGAACATTTGACAAACTTCCAAGCCCATTAATAATACAAACTCTCAGAAAAGTTGGAATAGAGGTAACTTCAATGTAGTAAATAATCCCACCAAGAAAAGAAAGAAGGAAGGAAGGAAGGAAGGAAGGAATAAAGGGAGGGGGTAAGGAAAGGAGGGAGAAAAAAACCTACAGTGAAATCTCATATACAAAAACCTTATGGCTAACATCATGCTTATGATGAGAACCTAAATGTTTTCTCACTAAGATTGGGAATAGGCAAATGTACCCTCTCTCTCTCTACTCCTATTTAACATTATTCTGGAAGTCTTAGCTCATGAAATATAACATGAAAAGGAAATAAAAGGGATAAAAATTGGAAAGAAAGAGATAAAACTGTGTTTATTTACAAACTACATGATCGTCTATGAATCAAGGAATCTTCAAGATAATTCATGGAATTGATAAGTAATTATAGTATGGTTGCAATACCCAAGGTCAATATTAAAAAAGTCAGTTGTTTCTCTATACCTCAGCAATGAAAAATTTAAATTTAAATTTAAATTTAAGGAAATAACAGCAATAATAAGGATGAAATATTTTGTCATAAATCTAACAAAACATGTGCAGAACCTATATGTAGAGCCAATATTATTGATGTCAATTATTTCTAAATTGGCCAATAGATTAAAAATAATATCAATCAATATCTCAGCAAACATTTTACAGATAGTGACAAACTGATGTAAAAAAAAATTTATGGCAAGGCAAAATACCTAGAATAGACAACACAATACTGAAGAAGCAGGAGAAGGATGAGGGAAAGACAGAGAAAGAAAAATCATGCTACTCAATTACAAATCTTGCTATAAAACTCTAGTAATCAATACAATATTTTATTGGGGAACAAATTGGCATACAGATCAGTGAAACAGAATGAAGAGTGCAGAAATAGATCTACACAAATGCAGTCAATTGAGTTGACAAAGGAGCAAAGGAGTTCAATGGAGAAAGTGTAGTCAAATAAAAATAGTGCTGTTACAAGTGAACATCCATATGCAAAAAAAAAAAAAAAGAAATTATCAACAAGTCTTATACTTACAGATCCTAAACATAAATGCATAATGCAAAACTATAAAAAATTCTATTTTATAGATAAAATCTTTAAAACCTTGAGTTTGGTAATGAATTTTTACATACAACACTAAAAGTGAGATCCATAAAAGAAAAAAAAATGTTGTGTTGAACTTGATGAAAAGTAAACACTTTTGCAATGGGAAATACATTGTTTTGGGAATGAATAAACAAGCTACAAATGGGGAGAAAATTATTTCAAAACATGTGTGTGATAAAGGACACATATCCAGACTATATAAAGAACTCTCAAAACTCAACAAGAACAAAAATTCAATTTGTAAAAGGTCAGAAGAGCTAAGAGACACCTCACCAAAGAATATATACAGATGGCAATAAGCCAGATAAAAGATTCAACGTTATTCATCATTAGGGAAACTAAAATTAAAATAATTAGATAATATTGCACACATATCAGAATAGATAACATTTTTTAAAAACCTGAAAATATCAATTGCTGCTAAACATACAGAGCAACAGCAAATTTCACTCCTTAGTCATGGGAATAGAAAGATAGTTTGCAAGATAATTCAGCAGTTTCATACAAAGTTAAATCTAATCTTATTATATGACCCAGCAATTGTGTTCCTAGGTATTTAACAAACTGATTTCTGTCCCTAGATATTTACCATACAAATCCTGAACACAAATGTTTACCATATTTGCATTCATATTTGACAAAAACTAGAAGCAACCAAGATGCTCTTCAATAGGTGAATGCATAAGCAAATTGTGTGTTTTCTTTTCATACAGTGGAATGTTATTCAGTGATAATAAAAGTGAACTATCAAGTTATTCAGAAATATGAATAAATTTTAAATGCATATCACTAAATAAAAGAAACCAACCTAAAAAAGCTACAATACAACTCAATTTATATGATATTGGGTAAAGGCAAAATTATAGAGACACTCAGTATAGATCAGTGGTTGCCAGGAGTTCAGGACCCTGGCAGATGACAGTTGAATAGGTGAAGAACAGGGGATTTTTTTAAGGTGCTGTAACTATTCTGTCTGATACTATAGTGGTGAATATGTAACACTGTATTTATTAAAATCCATAGAACTTTACATAACAAAAAGAGTAGATCAATTCATGCAAATTAAAAAGATTGTTTATGAAGCCATGGGCTCCCAAGATAGAGTGCAAACTGTGAGAAAACAATCTAACTGCATTACAAATATACAAATCAATTTCACTGCAAGTGGTGGAGAGAAATGGTAGTGACCTAAGTTAGCAGAAAGCAATGTCCTCTAGTTGATAAAGTTGTTTCCCTTATGGTATATATTAACAATTCTGAAGACACTATATATGTAATGGATATATATATATAATGGATTTGAAAAATTAAATAGACAGATGACAGATAGTGGAGGCTATGTTTCCTAATGTTGGAATGAGGTTACAGATGATCATGCAAAAATGGTAACAGTGATACATGACCACATGGATTAGAGTTAGAGAAATCAGTATTAATTCATGTTTATCATAATGCATATACATATGTTTACATTCCAAATAAACATATGGAAATTTTAATATATGTGTGTATATACTTGGGGTAATACACACCCATATATTTCTTTGATCTGTCAGCAGCAAAAGCCTAGAAGCAACAACATTGTAATTACAATGAGCATACCTGGTGCCAAGATTTTGATTTCTAATACCATTCTCTGATAAAATGAAATGGGGCTCTTTAATAAATGACCAATTCTTAATCTGAAGCAAGAGTAATATACAAGATGAACCTAGAGCATGCTGGGAAGTAAGGAAGTGCTAAATAAACACACACACACACAAACGGGGTATATTAAGGAGTCAACGAAAGAACTCGCAATGGTCAAAGCTGGGAAGAGTTGAGCAAAAGAAATAACATAGTGTAGAGTAAAAAATAAATATCCATGAGTCTCTCATAACATAAATAAATGAGTAAATAAACAAATGGGGGAAAAGAAAAATATCCGATGCAAAAGAATCTCAAGTAATTTAAGATCTTCTGCTCCAGTAGATATTCTGGAACATAACACCCTACTTCTTAAATGTGTCCTGTGCATCTTGACTTCTTTCCAAAGAGTGCAGTGTGGAAAGGGAAAAAGAAATAACTTTACAATGGATAAATCTGATGAAGACTACCTTAGCTTGGTGCTCAAGATTAACATCAACCGTAATAAGTCATGTTAATAGTATGTATCCGAGGTGTGATGTGCTAGACTGGCAGTTTTATTATGTGGTCTTCCTTTTAGAAAACCATAACCCTAGTATAATCATGTGAAAAATTTCAGACAATTCCCAATAGAGGGACAATATACTTGACCAATTCTCCTCAAAACTCTCAAGGTCACCAAAGCATGGGAAGTCTGAGAAAAATGTCATAGTCATGAGGAACCTAACGAGACATGACAAATAAATGTAAAGTGATACCCTGGATAGGACTCTGGAGAAGAAAAAGGACATTAGGTAGAGAGTAAGTATTTCTGAATAATGTACAGGCTTCACATAATAATAATGTCTAGATATTGGTTCATTAATTGTAACAAATGTACCATACTAATGTAACAGGGGAATACTGTAATAAGGGAATGAAAAAAATAAGAGAAACTGAGAGCTGGTATATTCACATATTATTATTAAAGAAGGCATGAAAAAAGTCATAAAATTAATGTAATTATATGCCATTTCAGAGAAGAATGAGAAAACATGTGGCTGCTAGTGAAAATATTGCTTATATTTAGAAATTTTACAGCATTTATTGATGACATATACAGTTTTCAATGAAATATTATCATTAGTACTTTGAATGATATGTCAAAATACTTTCAAAAGAGTGTGAAGAACTGTTCTTTTTTGCTTTTGAAGTGCTTTGATACTTAGTGACACTGATATTTCAATATATAAATCTGGGTCAGTTTATTTATTTATTTAAAAGCAACATAAATGCAGAAAAGTACACACATATTAAGTATATGTATGGTGAATTTTCACAAAACAAGGACATATATGTAACCAGCATTAGATTAAAAAAAAAAGAAAAAAGAAAGATTATTACCAACGTTCCAGAAGCCCCTCTTATTCTTTGAAGGAACAGGCCAGGGGTCATAGAATGTTGGATGAAGAAAAGTAATGTTTGAACTGGATCTTGAAGGAAAGCTAGTATTTTAGCAGATGGAGATGAAATATGGTAGAGTTTTCTAGAGTTTTTTTTTTTGTGTGTGTGGTACGGGGGCCTCTCACTGCTGTGGCCTCTCCCGTTGAGGAGCACAGGCTCCAGACGTGCAGGCTCAGCAGCCATGACTCATGGGCCTAGCCACTCCGCGGCATGTGGGATCTTCCGAACCAGGGCACAAACCCGTGTCCCCTGCATCGGCAGGTGGACTCTCAACCACTATGCCACCGGGTAAGCCCTCTAGAGGGTTTTAATATCCCTATTGTATTTTGTTTGGTAGAAAGAGGGAAATTATAAAGGGTTTGAGTTGAGAAGTGTTCTCCTTTAAGATAATAAACCATAAAAATTACACAGTAAATTGGCAAGAAACAAGATGTAGAAAAACCTGATAGGAGGACATTACTCCTCAAAGTTCAGTCTCTGAATGCTTTCTTATATGACAAACAGTAGCAATAACCACATAGAGCTTCTATATCAGATTTATGAACTGATATAATCCTTTAAGAGAAGCTGATCTATCTTCTCATCTTCCCTAAACAAATACCTGCAACCATAGAGAATTTGTCTACATATGTCCCTTTTCATACCCCTGATTCACTCAGCTATATATAGAAACAGATTGTAGCTTTATTTGACAACCCCAAGAGAAATTTCCTAGTAAACAATGGCTAAAATCCACATGAAATTATAAGCATGGATCTTAGTGACCATAAGATATTCTTGAGTCTCCCATAGCACAATTAGTGTTATTATGAAAAAAAAATTACCTCAGAGAAATAGACAAACTAAATAATAGTAGCCTGGAGAAGTAAATACATATTTATGCAATTACTTGCATGGGTTTTGTGTTATTCTTCCATGAAGAATGCTAAATTCTAATATATAGTCTGTCTTCAGAAAATTGATAATTTCAATGGAAAAGAGATCCACAAATATAAAACAGTTATGTATAATGTGTGATCTGTCAAATGTTTAAATTGATTTCTTATTTTAATTTATTTTTATTGAAGTATTGATTTACAATATTATTTAGTTTCAAATGTACAACAAAGTGATTCAATATTTTTATAGATTATATTCCATCTAAAGTTATTTAAAAAATGGCTATATTTCCCTGTGCTGTAAAATATATATTTGTTTCTTATTTATTTTATACATAATTTGTATCTTGTAACCCTGCACCCCTATCTTGCTCCTCCCCACTTTCCTCTCCCCACTGGTATCCACCAATTTGTTCTCTATATCTTTGAATCTGCTTCTTTTTTGTATATAATGCAGATTTTGTAAAAATAGTATCTGAACATATCTCTAGGAACTACAGAAACTCGGTCCAAGGCTGTTTCTGGGAAGAAGTTCTGGTTGTCTTGTAGTCATGTTGGTTCTATCTTTAGAATATCAGCTGCAGGTAATCGTCAAAGAAGAAAAGCCATAGATTCTTTTTATAGTGAACACATTGCCAGAAAACACATTAGGCTGCTATTTTTTACATTATTATTTTCACTTTCATTTAGATGATTAAGTGATATATAAGAGAGAGAAGCTGAAGTTGTTGTCTGTCCTAATACCAAAAATCTAATTAAGTGTTTTGGCCACTGCAATTTTGGAATCACATCAATGATACAGACACTGATATGTCTAAAAGGCTTTTGAGATTTTATTGATGTTAGTAAGTTTAAGGCATTATAAAAGCCATAGTATGAATTCCCCTAGCTTAGATCAAATAGATATTCCTGTATAATCAAGAATTTGGCCAGCCTTTTTCCCCAATTCCTTGAAGGTAGCCTACAGATCCTTGGAATTTCCTGAGTGATAGGACGTCTTTCTTATTCATAGTGGCTTATGCTACCAAGGTAACTCACTGTGGGTCCCTAGAAAATAATTTATGGCAAAAAATGACTCAAGATGGGGGTTGGTCATGCCAGAAAGGCCAACTGTGTGATTAGGGGTTGAGTGTTTTAGCCATGTGATATCAGCTTGATCTCTGGGAAGAGGAGGGGAATACGGAGACAAAATTCAATTGTGTGGCCTGTGATTCAATTGAACGTCTATATAATCAAACTCCAATAAAACTCTAAACATTGAGACTTGAGTGAGCTTTCCTGCTTGGCTATCCTCTGCATATTGTCACATATCAATATGACAAGATGGTTACATATCCTGACTCCACAGAGAGAGGACAATGGAAACCTTTATGTTTGGAACCCTCCTAGATCTTGACCTATATATCACTTCTTTTGGCTGCTTCTAATTTGTATTATTTTGCTATAATAAAACTATACTTATTAGCACACTGCTTTCCTACGTTGTGTAAGTTGTCCTAGTGAGTTAACCAACCTGAGTGGGTAGTGAAACACCCAAACTTGAAGCCACTTAGTTAGAAATGAGGATGGCCCTGGGAACACCCAAACTGGTGCCTTGTATCTGAAATTAAAGCAGTACTCATGTAAAGACTGTGCCCTTAACCTTTGAAGTGCACTCTGATTCTAGGTAGTTGATATCAAAGCCATTGGCAAGTATTTTTAAACAAAGTTTATAAAGGACACTCTGCTAGCTATAAATTTTATAATTCCTTCCTTACTTTGACCTTACATAACCAAAAAAATGTTATTATTAATGTAGAATCAGCCAGTAATTTTTGTATTTGAGTATTTCTTGATTTCTTCCTTATAGATTATACAAAGTATCTCAGACAAATAGATTACAGTAAACACATTTAGTTTTAACTGAAAGGCAAGCATCATGTATTCTAAGACAGAGGGAACATTATTACATAGCTCTGCTTAATAACTAAAGAAACAAAATAAGAGAAGCTCCAATATTAGCTCATCTCAGATAGTTTTGAGGAAAGCAGACCAACAATATCAGCTTTGACTCAGACCACCACTTCTTAACCAGGGAATCTAGAAAAGTGGTCCCAAGTCTAATTAAAAGCATAGAATCAGTGCAAGCATTTAACAATTCTCTCTCCATTACTGAACCCAAAAGATAGAGTTAAAATTAGTAAGTTAACTGACTTATATTTCAGCTGTGATTCTCAATATTAAAATAGTTCTCACTATTTGATATTGATGTAACCAGGAATCATGCCTCCTCCTTCCATCAATCTTCACACTCCAGTGATCAAAATGCCTTGACAGTGTGCAAACTGATAGATGCTTTATTGGACTGTTGTTATTTTCTGATGACAAAAAAGTGTTTCCCTGGTCAAAAACAGAATCAAACAAACTACAAAAGCAACATAAAGACATAAAATTCAACTTTTGTGGAAAATAATGCAGATCGATTCAATCTAACTTTTTTCTATAAATGTTATGAAATTTAAAACTGCTGAGGAAAAGTAATTGGAACATTAAGAACTTAAACTGTGCATAATTTGAATTATTTTAGAAATCATTGAGTGAAAGTTCAAGAAATGAGTCATTTAAAATATGCATTGTAAACAATGCAAAACAGTAAAATGGCATTAGGTCGAGCTGAGGTATAGAATTATTCAGAACATCCTGTGAAATCTTACTCATCACTTTCAGATTAAATTTAGATTTGAAAAACAATTTAACAAGCTATATTCAGAGATATATCAATATTCACAAGGCTTGGGAAGTAAATAGGCTTATTTACTTATTTAGCATTTATGTTTGTGGGAGGTAAAGTTGAATTTTTATTACAAATAGAGGAAAGTTTGCTGGTTTAAAAAACTAGACTGTTTTTTTTTCTTTTAAATCAGTAAAATAAAAAAAAAAAGAAAATCCTTGCAGAACTGATATGCCCATTAGGAGATTTGAGAAGTAGCCACCTATTGTTAATATACTATATTAATTTAGCTAGAGGTTTCTGGAATTTTAAAATAAAGAAGAATATTGAGATAACCACCACCTCTTTGGAACAGTTTCTCAGAGCTATCTGAAATGTTGTCTCCCGGGCTATGGTCCTCATTTTTACCCAAATAAAACTTAACTCACAACTCTCACATTGTGCATATTTTTTCAGTCAACAATGGGATTATATAAAATCATGTGCATTAAATTTTGAAAATTGTAAAGCACAGTAAAAATTTTAAAATGTTTCATTCATTGAAAAATAAATTTCAAAAAATATTTTTTTTCAATATTTAAAACTGAGACTACTGGTTTGCTATGACTTTCCAAAAGCTTGAGAAGCAACGTGATTCCATATATTTTTGGAAAATACAAGACTAAAGAAATATAAGCATTATTCCAAATGAATAAATATAATCAACTCTTACTAGTTCAAGCAATCCTAGGGAATTAACTGTTGTTCAGCTGCATCTTGGACTAATAATTTAATGAATTTGTCTACTATTTTTTGTTGTTGTTTGGGTAGACGTTTTCTGTTTTTCTTTTTCTTTTTTTTAACATCTTTATTGGAGTATAACTGCTTTACAATGGTGTGCTAGTTTCTGCTGTATAACAAAGTGAGTCAGATATATGGATACATATGTCCACATATCATCTCCCTCTTGCGCCTCCCTCCCACACTCCCTATCCCACCCATCTAGATGGTCAAAAAGCACCGAGCTGATCTCCCTGTGCTATGCACCTGCTTCTCACTAGGTATTTTACATTTGTTAGTGTATGTATGTCCATGCCACTGTCTCACTTCATCTCAGCTTACCCTTCCCCTCCCCATGTCCTAAAGTACATTCTCTATGGCTGTGTATTTATTCCTGTCCTTCCCCTAGGTTCTTCAGAAACATTTTCTTTTTTTTTTTTTTAGATTCCATATATTGTGTTAACACAGAGTATTTGTTTTTCTCTTTCTGACTTACCTCACTCTGTATGAAAGACTCTAGGTCCATCCACCTCACTACAAATAACTCAATTTTGTTTCATTTCATGGCTAAGTAATATTCTATTGTATATATGTGCCACATCTTCTTTATCCATTCATCTGACAATGGACAATTAAGTTGTTTGCATGTCCTGGTGATTGTAAATAGTTCTGCAATGAACATTGTGGGATGTGACTTCTTTTGAATTATGGTTTTCTCAGGGTATATGCCCAATAGTAGGATTGTTGTGTCATATGGTAGTTCTATTTTTAGTTTTTTTTAAGGAACCTCCATACTGTTCTCCATAGTGGCTGTATCAATTTACATTCCCACCAACAATGCAAGAGGGTTGCTTTTCTCCACACTCTCTCCAGCATTTATTGTTTGTACACTTTTTATGATGTCCATTGTGACTGTTGTGAGGTGATACTTCATTGGAGTTTTGATTTGCATTTCTCTAATGATTAGTGATGTTGAGAATTCTTTCATGTGTTTGTTGGAAATCTGTATATCTTCTTTTGAGAAATGTCTTTTTACTCCTTCTGCTCATTTTTGTATTGGGGGGTTTGGTTTTTTGTTTTTTTTTTTTTTGATAATGAGCTGCTTGTATATTTTGGAGATTAATCCTTTGTTGGTTGTTTTGTTTGTAAATATTTTCTCCCATTCTGAGGGTTGTCTTTTCATCTTGATTATGGTTTCCATTACTGTGCAAAAGCTTTTAAGTTTCATGAGGTCCCATTTGTTTATTTTTGTTTTTATTTCCATTTCTCTAGGAGGCAGGCCAAAAAGAATCTTGTTGTGAATTATGACATAGAGTGTTCTGCATGTGTTTTCCTCTAAGAGTTTTGTAGTGTCTGGCCTTACCCTTAGGTCTTTAATCCATTTTGAGTTTATTTTGTATATGGTGTTAAGGACTGTTCTAAATTCATTCTTTTACATGTAGCTGTCCAGTTTTCCCAGCACCACTTATTGAAGAGGCTGTCTTTTCTCCATTGTACATTCTTGACCCCTTTATCAAAGATAAGGTGACCAGGGCTTCCCTGATGGCGCAGTGGTTGAGAGTCAGCCTGCTGATGCAGGGGACGCGGGTTCGTGTCCCGGTCCGGGAAGATCCCACATGCCGCGGAGCGGCTGGGCCCGTGAGCCATGGACGCTGAGCCTGCATGTCTGGATCCTGTGCTCCACAACGGGAGAGGCCACAACAGTGAGAGGCCCGCGTACCACAAAAAAATAAAATAAAATAAAAGATAAGGTGACCATATGTGCATGGGCTTATCTCAGGGCTTTCTATCCTGTTCCATTGATCTATATTTCTGTTTCTGTGCTAGTATTTCCATACAAATTGTGAAATTTTTGTTCTAGTTTTTTGAAAAAAGCCATTGTTAGTTTGATAGGTATTGCACTGAATCTGTAGATTGCTTTGGGTAGTAGAGTCATTTTCACAATGTTGATTCTTCCAATCCAAGAACATGGTATATCTCTCCATCTGTTTGTATCATCTTTAATTTCTTTCATCAGTGTCTTATACTTTTCTGTATGCAGGTCTTTTGTCTCCTTAGGTAGGTTTATTCCTAGGTATTTTATTATTTTTGTTGCAATGGTAAATGGGAGTGCTTCCTCAATTTCTCTTTCAGATATTTCATCATTAGTGTATAGGCGTGCAAGAGATTTCTGTGTATTAATTTTTTATCCTACTATGTTACTAAATTCATTGATTAGCTCTATTGGTTTTCTAGTAGCATTTTTAGGATTTTCTGTGTAGAATATCCTGTCATCTGAAAAGTGTGACCGTTTTACTTCTTTTTCAATTTGGATTCCTTTTATTTCTTTTGCTTCTCTGTTTGCTGTGGCTAAAACTTCCAAAATTGTGTTAAATAATAGTGGTGGGAGCACAGAACCTTGTCTTGTTGCTGACCTTAGTGGAAATGGTTTAAGTTTTTTACCATTGAGAATGACGTCGGTTGTGGGTTTGTCATATATGGCCTTTATCATGTTGAGGTAAGTTCCCTCTATGCCTACTTTCTGGAAGATTTTTAACATAAATGGGTGTTGAATTTTTTCAAAAGTGTTTTTGGCATCTCTTGAGATGATCATTTGGTTTTTCCCCTTCAATTTTTAATATGGGTTATCACATTGATTGATTTGCATATATTGAAGTATCCTTGTATTCCTGGGATAAATCCCACTTCATCATGGTGTATGAGCCTTTTAATGTGCTGTTGGATTCTGTTTGCTAGTATTTTGTTGAGGATTTTTGCATCTATGTTCATCAGTGATATTGGTCATAACTTTTCTTTTTTTGTGACATCTTTGTCCAGTTTTGGTATCAGTGTGATGATAGCCTTGTAGAATGATTTTGGGAGTATTCCTCCCTTGGCTATATTTTGGAAGAGTTTGAGACGGATAGTTGTTAGTTCCTCTCTAAATGTTTGATAGAATTCACCTGTGAAGGCATCTGGTCCAGGGCTTTTTTTGTCAGAAGATTTTTAATCACAGTTTCAGTGCTTGTGATTGGTCTCTTTATATTTTCTATTTCTTACTGGTTCAGTCTCAGAAGGTTGTGCTTTTCTAAGATATGTCCATTTCTTCCACATGATCCATTTTACTGGCATATAGTTACTTGTAGTACTCTCTCATTATCCTTTGTATTTCTGCAGAGCCAGTTGTTACTTTTCCTTTTTCATTTCTAATTCTGTTGATTTGAGTCTTCTCCCTTGTTTTCTTGATGAGTCTGGCTAAAGGTTTACCAATTTTGTTTATCTTCTCAAAGAACAAGCTTTTAGTTTTACTGATTTTTGCTATTATTTCCTTCATTTCTTTCTCATTTATTTCTGATCTGATCTTTATGATTTTTTTTCCTTCTGCTAACATTGGGATTTTTTTGTTCTTCTTTCTCTAATTGCTTTAGGTTTAAGGTTCAGTTGTTTATTTGAGATGTTTCTTGTTTCATGAGGTAGGATTGTATTGCTCTAAACTTCCATCTTATAACTGCTTTTACTGCATCCCCTGGGTTTTGGGTCATCATGTTTTCATTGTCATTTGTTTCTAGGTATATTTTGATTTCCACTTTGATTTCTTCAGTAATCTCTTGGCTATGTAGTAGTGTGTTGTTTAGCCTCCATGTGTTTGTATTTTTTACAGTTTTTTTTCCTGTAATTGATAACAAGTCTCATAACATTGTGCTCAGAAAAGATCCTTGATACTATTCCAATTTTCTTAAATTTAGCAACGCTTGATTTGTTACCCAAGATATGATCTATGCTGGAGAATGTTCTATGAGCACTTGAGAAGAAAATGTATTCTGTTGTTTCTGGATGGAGAGTCCTATAGATTTTAATTACGTCAATCTAGTTGAATGTGCCATGTAAAGCTTGTGCTGCCTTATTTATTTTCATTTTGGATGATCTGTCCATTGGTGAAAGTGGGGTGTTATAGTTATCTACTCTTATTGTGTTACTGTCAATTTCCCCTTTTATGGCTGTTAGCATTTACCTTATGTATTGAGGTGCTCCTATGTTGGGTGCATAAATATTTACAATTGTTATATCTTCCTCTTGGATTGATCCCTTGATCATTCAGTAGTGTCCTTCTTTGTTTCTTGTAATATTCTTTATTTTAAAGTCTAGTTAGTGTGATATGAAAATTGCTATTCCAGCTTTCTTTTGATTTCCATTTGCATGGAATATCTTTTTCCATTCCCTCACTTTCAGTGTGTATGTATACCTAGGTCTGAAGTGGGTCTCTTGTAGATAGTATATGTACAGGTCTTTTTTTGTATCCATTCAGCCAGTCTATGTTTTTGGTTGGAGCATTTAATCCATTTACATTTAAGGTAATCATCAATATGTATGTTTCTATTGATTTTCTTAATTGTTTGGGGTTTGTTATTGTAGGTCTTTTCCTTCTCTTGTGTTTCCTGCCTAGGGAAGTTCCTTTCACATTTGTTGTAGAGCTGGTTTGGTGGTGCTGAAATCTCTTAGCTTTTGCTTGTCTGTACAGGATTGAATTTCTCCATCAAATCTGAATGAGATCCTTGCTGGGTAGAGTAATCTTGTTTGTAGGTTTTTGCCATTCATCACTTTAAATATGCCTTGCCACTCCCTTCTGGCTTGCAGAGTTTCTGCTGAAAAATCAGCTGTTAACCTTATGGAGATTCCCTTTTATGTTATTAGTTGTTTTTCCCTTGCTGCTTTTAATATTTTTTGTTTGTATTTAATTATTGATAATTTGATTAATATTTATCTTTGCCTGTTTCTCCTTTGATTTATCCTGTATGGGACTCTCTGAACTTCCTGGACTTGATTGACTGTTTCTTTTCCCATATTAAGGAAGTTTTCACCTATAATCTCTTCAAATATTTTCTCAGTTCCTTTCTTTTTCTGTTCTTCTTCTGGGACCACTATAATTTGAATGTTGGTGCATTTAATGTTGTCCCAGAAGTCTCTGAGTCTTTCCTCAATTCTTGTTATTCTTTTTTCTTTATTTTGCTCTGAAGTAGTTATTTCCACCATTTTATCTTCCAGGTAACTTCTCCTTTCTTCTGCCTCAGTTATTCTGATTCCTTCTAGAGGATTTTTCATTTTATTTATTATGTTGTTCATCATTGTTTCTTTGCTCTTTAGTTCTTCTGGGTCCTTGTTAAACGTTTCTTGTATTGTCTCCATTCTATTTCCATGATTTTGGATGATCTTTAATATTAATACTCTGAATTCTTTTTCAGGTAGAATGCCTATTTCCTCTTCATTTGTTAGGTTTTGTGTGTTTTTACCTTGCTCCTTCATTTGTTGTGTGTTCTCTGTGTTCTCATTTTGCTTAATTACTGTGTTTTTGGTCTCCTTTTCACAGGCTGCAGGTTCATAGTTCCCATTGTTTTTGGTGTCTGCCCCTATTGGTAAGGTTGGTTCAAAGGTTTTTTAAGCTTCCTGGTGGAGGGGACTGCTGCGTGTGTACTGGTGGATGAGGCTGGATCTTTTCCTTCTGGTGGACAGGACCACATCCAGTAGTGTGTTTTGTGGTGTCTGTGAATTTATTATGAATTTAGGTACCCTTTCTGCCAATGGTTGTTGCTGTTTTCCTGTCTTGCTATTTGTTTCACATGGGTTGTTCAGTGTTGGAGCTTGCTGATCATTGACTGAAGCTGTGTCTTAGCATTGAGATAGAGATCTCTGGGAGAGCTCTTGCTGATTGATGTCATGAGGTCTCTGGTGGACCAATATCCTGAACTCAGACCTCCCACCTCAGTGGCTCAGGCCTGTCTCCCGGCTGGAGCAGCAAAACCCTGTCAGTGCCATGGCCAGGTATGTGGGGATTTTCTTGCCTTTTGGGAAGTCTGAGGTCTTCTGCTAGTGTTCAGTAGGTGTTCTATAGGAGTTGTTCCACATGTAGATGTATTTTTGATGTATTTGTGGGAAGGAGGGTGATCTCCACATCTTACTCCTCTGCCGTCTTGAAGTTCATTCTGTCTACTTCTTGAATAAAAAGTTCTGGGAAATCCTGAACCTGTCCCATGGAACAGCCTGAAAGTTTTCTAAGTGAAGCTGTCTGTAGCCTGTTCCAAGAGTCTAGTCTCTGGAGTGTCAAATTCCCACAGTCCTCCCTTTCTTTGTTTAAGACACAAACTAATCTGTAGCTGATTTCAGAATCTTATGTGTTAATATATGATATTTATTCTTCTCTTTCTGACTTACTTCATTCTGAATGACAGTCTCTAGATCCATCCACGTCTCAACAAATGACCCAATTTCATTCGTTTTTTATGACTGAGTAAAATTTCATTGTATATATGTACAAAAAACTTCTTTATCCATTCGACTCTTGATGGGCATTTAGGTTGCTTCCATGACCTGGCTATTGTAAATACTGCTGCAATGAGCATTGGGGTGCATGCGTCTTTTTGAATTATGGTTTTCTCTGGTTATATGCCCAGTAGTGGGATTGCTCGATTATATGGCAATTACATTTTTTAGATTTTTAAGGAACCTCCATACTGTTCTCCATAGTGGCTGTATCAATTTGCATTCCCAACAACAGTGCAAGAAGGTTCCCTTTTCTCCACACCCTCTCCAGCATTTGTTGTTTTCAGATTTTTGGATGATGCCTATTCTAACTGGTGTGAGTTGATACCTCATTGTAGTTTTGATTTGCATTTCTCTAATAGTTACTGATGTTGAGCAGCTTTTCATCTGCTTCTTGGCAGTCTGTATGTCTCTTTGGATAAATGTTTATTTAGGTCTTCTGCCCATTTTTGGATTGGGTTGTTTGTTTCTTTAATAATGAGCATCATGAGCTGTTTATATATTTTGGAGATTAATCTTTTGTCCGTTGATTTGTTTGCAAATATTTTCTCCCATTCTGATGGTTGTCTTTTCGTCTTGTTTATGGTTTCCTTTGTTGTGCCAAAGCTTGGGAGTTTCATTATGTCCCATTTGTTTATTTTTGTTTTTATTTCCATCACTCTAGGAGATGGGTCAAAAAATATCTTGCTGTGATTTATGTCAAAGAGCGTTCTTCCTATGTTTTCCTCTAAGAGTTCTAGAGTGTCTGTTCTTACATTTAGGTCTCGAATCCATTTTAAGTTTATTTTTGTATATGGTGTTAGGAAGTGTTCTAATTTCATTCTTTTACATGTAGCTGTCAAGTTTTCCCAGCACCACTTATTGAAGATACTGTCTTTTCTCCATTGTATACCATTGCCTCCTTTGTCATAGATTAGTTGACCATAAGTGCGTGTGTTTATTTCTGGGCTTTCTATCTTGTTCCATTGATCTATGTTTCTGTTTTTGTGCCAGTACCATATTGATTACTGTAGCTTTGTAGTATAGTCTGAAGTCAGGGAGTCTGATACCTCCCACTCCATTTTTTTTCCTCAAGACTGCTTTGGTTGTTTGGGGTCTTTTGTATCTCCATACAAATTTTAAGATTTTTAGTTCTAGCTCTGTAAACAATGACATTGGTAATTTGATAGGGATTGTATTAAATCTGTAGATTTCTTTGGGTAGTATAGTCATTTTCCCAATATTGATTCTTCCAATCCAAGAACATAGTATATCTCTCTATCTGTTTGTATCATATTTAAATTATTTCTTCAATGTCTTATAGTTTTCTGCATACAGGACTTTTGTCTTCCAGGTAAGTTTATTCCTAGGTATTTTATTCTTTTTGTTGCAATGATAAATGGGAGTATTTCCTTAATTTCTCTTTCAGATTTTTCATCATTAGTGTATAGGAATGCAAGAGATTTTTGTGCATTAATTTTGTATCCTGCAACCTTACCAAATTCATTGATTAGCTCTAGTAGTTTTCTGGTGACATTCTTATGGTTCTCTGTGTATATTATCATGTCATCTGCAAACAGTGACTGTTTAACTTCCTGTTGTCCAATATGTATTCCTTTTATTTCTTTTTCTTCTCTGATTGCCATGGCTAGGACTTCCAAAACTACGTTGAATAATAGTGGTGAGAGTGGGCATCCTTGATTTGTTCCTGATCTTAGAGGAAATGCTTTCAGTTTTTCACCATTGAGAATGTTGTTTGCTGTGGGATTGTCATATATGGTCTTTATTATGTTGAGGCAGGTTCCCTCTGTGCCCACTTTCTAGAGAGTTTTTATCCTAAATGAATGTTGAATTTTGTCAAAAGATTTTTTTGTATCTATTGAGATGACCATATAGTTTTTATTCTTCAATTTGTTAATATGGTGTATCACATTGATTGATTTGCATATATTGAAGAATCCTTACATCCCTGGGATAAATCTCACTTGATCATGGTGTACGATTCTTTTAATGTGTTGTTGGATTCTGTTTGCTAGTATTTTGTTAAGGATATTTGCATCTATATTTGTCAGTGATATTGGTCTGTAATTTTCTTTTTCTGTAGTATCTTTGTCTCATTCTGGTATCAGGGTGATGGTGGCCTCATGGAATGAATTTGGGAGTGTTCCTTTCTCTGCAATTTGGGGAAGAGTTTGAGAAGAACGGGTGTTAGATCTTCTCTAAATATTTGATAGAATTCAACTCTGAATCCATCTGCTCCTGGACATGTATTTGTTGGAAGATTTTATATCACGGTTTCCATTTCTTTATTTTTGATTGGTCTGTTCATATTTTGCTATTTCTTCCTGGTTCAGTCTTGGAAGGTTATACCTTTTTAAGAATTTTTCCATTTCTTCTGTGTTGTCCATTCTATTGGCATAGCATTGCTTGTAGTAGTCTCTTAGGATGTTTTGTATTTTTGCAGTGTCTGTTGTAACTTCTCCTCTTTTTATTTCTAATTTTATTAACTTGAGTCCTATCCCTCTTTTTCTTGATGAGTCTGGCTCATGGTTTATCAATTTTGTTTATCTTCTTGTAGTACAAGGTTTTAGTTTTATTGATCTTTACTATTGTTTTCTTTGTTTCTATTTTGTTTATTTCTGCTCTGATTTTATGATTTCTTTCCTTCTAACTTTGTGTTTTGTTTGTTCTTATTTCTCTAGTTCCTTTAGGTGTAATGTTAAATTGTTTATTTGAGATTTTTCTTGTTTCTTGAGGTAGGCTTGTATAGCTATAAACTTCCCTCTCAGAACTACTTTTGCTACATCCCATTGGTTTTGGATTGTCATGTTTTCATTGTCATTTGTTTCTAGGTATTTTTTTGATTTCCCCAGTGATTTCTTGGGTATTTAGTAACGTAGAGTTTTGTCTCCATGTGTTTGTGTTTTTTAACATTTTTTTCCCCTGTAATTCATTTCTAATCTCATAGCGTTGTGGTCAGAAAAGATGTTTGATATGATTTCAATTTTCTTAAATGTACTGAGGCTTGATTTGTGACCCAAGATGTGATCTATCCTGGGGAATGTTCTGTGCACATTAGAGAAGAAAGTGTAATCTGCTGTTTTGGATACAATGTCCTAAATATATCAATTACTTTTCTCTGGTCTATTGTGTCATTTAAAGCTTCTGTTTCCTTTTTTTTTTTTTTCATTTTGGCTGATCTGTCCATTGGTGTAAGTAAGGTGTTAAATTCCCCCACTCTTTTGTTACTGTCAATTTCCTCTTTTATAGCTGTTAGCATTTGCTTTATGTATTGAGGTGCTCCTATGTTGGTTGCATATATATTTATAACTGTTATATCTTCTTATTGGATTGCTCCCTTGATCATTCTGTAGTGTCCTTCCTTGTCTCTTGTAACATTATTATTATTTTTTGTTTTCTTTGCCATACACAGACCTCTCACTCTTGTGGCCTCTCCTGTTGTGGAACACAGGCTCCAGACGCACAGGCTCAGTGGCCATGGCTCACAGGCCCAGCCGCTCCACGACATGTGAGATTTTCCCGGACCGGGACATGAACCTGTGTCGCTTGCATTGACAGGCAGACTCTCTACCACTGCACCACCAGGGAAGCCCAACTTTCTTTATTTTAAAGTCTATTTTATCTGATATGAGTATTGATACTCCAGCTTTCTTTTGATTTCCATTTGCATGGAATATCTTTTTCCATCCCCTCACTTTCAGTCTGTACGTGTTCCTAGGTCTGAATTGGGTCTCTTGTAGACAGCATATATATGGGTCTTGTTTTTATATCCATTCAGCAACCCTGTGTCCTTTGGTTGGAGCATTCAATCCATTAACGTTTAAGGTAATTATCGATATGTATGTTCCTATGACCATTTTTTAAATTGTTTTGGGTTTTGTTTTGTAGGTCCTTTTCTTCTCTTGTGTTTCCCACTTAGTGAGTTTCTTTAGCATTTGTTGTAGAGCTGGATTTGTGGTGCTGAATTCTCTTAGCTTTTGCTTGTCTGCAAAGCTTTGATTTCTCCATCAAATCTGAATGAGATCCTTGCAGGGTAGAGTAATCTTGCTTGTAGGTTCTTTCCTTTCATCACTTTAAGTGTATCATGCCACTCCCTTCTATCATGCAGAGTTTCTGCTGAGAAGTCAGCTGTTAAACTTTTGGGAGTTCCCTTGTATGTTATTTGTCATTTTTCTCTTGCTGCTTTCAATAATTTTTGTTTGTCTTTAATTTTTGCCAATTTGCTTACTATGTGTCTTGGCGTGTTTCTCCTTGGGTTCATCCTGTATGGGATTCTCCACACTTCCTGGACTTGGGTGGCTATTTCCTGTCCCATGTTAGGGAATTTTTCGACTATAATCTCTTCAAATATTTTCTCTGGTCCTTTCGCTCTCTCTTCTCCTTCTGGGAACCCTATAACACAAATGTTGTTGTGTTTAATGTTGTCTCAGAGGACTCTTAGGCTGTCTTCATTTCTTTTCATTCTTTTTTCTTTATTCTGTTCCACAGCATTGATTTCCACCATTCTATCTTCCAGGTCACTTATCGGTTTTTCTGTCCCAGTTATTCTGCTATTGATTCCTTCTAGTGTAATTTTCGTTTCAGTTATTGTATTGTTCATCTCTGTTTGTTTGTTCTTTAATTCTTCTAGGTCTTTGTTAAACATTTCTTGCATCTTCTCAATCTTTGCCTCCATTGTTTTTCTGAGGTCCTGGATCATCTTCAGTATCATTATTCTGAATTCTTTTTCTGGAAGATTGCCTATCTCCACTTCCTTTAGTTGTTATTCTGGGGTTTTATCTTGTTCCTTCATCTGGCATATGCCCCTCTGGTTTTTCATCTTGTTTATCTTTCTGTGAATGTGTTTTTTGTTCCACAGGCTGAAAGATTGTAGTTCTTGCTTCTGCTGTCTGCCTTCTGTTGTATGAGGTTATCTAAGAAGTTTGATGGGAGGGACTGGTGGTGGGTAGAGCTGCCTGTTGCTCTGGTGGACAGAGCTCTGAAAAACTTTAATCCACTTGACTGCTGATGGTTGGGACTGACATCCCTTCCTGTTGTTTGTTTGGCCTGAGGAAACCCAACACTGGAGCCTACCTGGGCTCTTTGATGGGGCTAATGACAGACTCTTTGAAGGCTCACACTAAGTAGTACTTCCCAGAACTTATGCTGCCAGTGTCTTTGTCCCCATGGTGAGCCAGAGCCACCCCTGGCCTCTGCAGGAGACCCTCCAACACTAGCAGGTAGGTTTGGTTCAGTATCCCCTATGGTCACTGCTCCTTCCTCTTGGTCCTGATGTGCACACTACTTTGTGTGTGCCCTCCAGAGTGGAGTCTCTGTTTCCACCAGTCCTGTCGAAGTCCTGCAATCAAATTCCACTCTCTTCAAAGTCTGATTCTCTAGGAATTCCTCCTCCCATTGCCAGACCCCCAGGTTGGGAAGACTGACGTGGAGCTCAGAACCTTCTCTCCAGTGAGTGGACTTCTGTAGTATAAGTGTTCTCTAGTGTATGAGTCACCCACCCAGCAGTTATGGGGTTTGCTTTTACTGTGATTGCACCCCTCTACCATCTCATTTTGGCTTCTCCTTTGTCTTTGGATGTGGGCTATCTTTTTTCGTGAGTTCCAGTGTCTTCCTGTTGATGATTTTCCAGCAGCTAGTTGTGATTCTGGTGTTCTCACAAGAGGGAGTGAGAGCACGTCCTTCTAATCTGCCATCTTGTATCCTCCCTCTGATAACTTACTTTCAAATACATCTAGATGTCTGTGAGGTTGACTAATTTCATAATACCAAAGATTGTTAATATATAGCATATTGATTTTTGGTATATTCAAATAAATGTATCAATCAATTTTTTTATATATTCAGTTTCTGTTTCAACATGGTAAATAACGATTTTCTTTCCCAGAAAACAGAAATTTGGGGATGTCAAAAAGTTTTAACAATGTACAGGGATCTGAGGACAAAATGCAAACACAGAAACATATGCACACACATACACAAACATACACACACACACACACAAACATACACACATACATGCACTCTTACTTTCCTTTAAAAGCAGAAAGCAAACATACACGGCTCTATTTATATATCACTATTGCTACTAAATATAGACTCAACAATGTACATTGATTATACCTTTTAACTAATGTAATTTGGTAACTGTGGTGTGACCAACTCTTCCTGATTTGTCCAGGTTTTACCACTGAAAGTCTCACATCCCAAGGAAACCTCCCAAACTCAGGCAAACTGCAGGGGGAGATAGGAGGAACTGAGAACTCTTTGCCACACACCAGCATGTTAGCAGACATGCAGAGCTTTATAACACAACATTTTACTCTTCAAACTTCCTCAATGGCAAAAATAACCATCTTCCTTAACATGGCCCGCGATCATAACTTCTTTTCAGCATGTGAAATTAAGAAGCAAAATGATGTAACTTAGAATTATGCTTGATAATCAATGTTTCAATAGTATATTTTACTTAAAAGTGATCTATCCAACAATTACAGAATAATTAACTCGATATCAGTACAAGATTTTAAGTTATCTAAAGATCTTGAAAATTGTCTTCAAGCTGACATCCTCTAAAATATAATTATTGTTGAAATTTTAAAACATCAGTCAGAGTTTTGTTTAAGTTAAAAATAAGTTTGTTTTTTTACATAATTTTAAAAGTTGAGTATGAATGTTAATTTATTCGACAACTAAACTTGTATATGTTTAAGAAAAATCTCTTAAGAGGATTTGTGTTAGACCTAACATTGATGAATCAGTGTAGGCATAACTTTTTATTAAACTATGATTAGTAAATTAGCCTTGTTTGACAAAGTTTATACTAATTTATGTAAACCTAGTTCATATTATATTTCTAAATTTAGTTTCATATAAAAATTAACTTACATTTAAAACAGATATGTTTTAGAGATTAAATTTTCTTATGTTTCTGAGAATTTTAAGATTATTTAATTTACCTAAGCAATTATTAACTCCTTTAGTCAATCTAAATAGAGTGTTTATAATTTAAGAGGCTTTGTCATCTAAGGTATTAATTACCTTCTGGAGGAACAAAGACATTACACAGTCACACAATGAAAACTAAATGCCTTTCTGAATTATAGACACATAGACAAACAGACACAGAGTGCTATTAGAGCTTCAATTCCATAATTTCTGTCATGTCAAATGTAAATACAGAAACACAAAAAAAGTCATTGGTCCAGATATTAAAGAGCACGTTTCCATTCCAGTGGGCATAGAATTTTTAATTGACTTAAGCTTAAATACATAAGTCAACATAAAAGACTAACAAAGCAGATATCACATTGCCTCTTATCCAACAGAGAACAGATCTTTATAAATCATTGATATATTTAACACATATTCAGAGCATAAAATCAGATTCTAATCATTGCTACCACAAATGGAGAGTAACGTATCAATCAAAGTAAAGAAACAACAATCAAAAGAGCAAACACTAAAACAAAAACAAAACAGATGATAGAAAGGGAAAATTAAAATTAGAAAAAAAAATAGATTCTATTATCACTTTGATTCACCACTTGAAGTCAAGAAACAGCATGCTTAGTCTTCAACCATTCATAATGAAGTGCACTAATTTTACCCATTTTTCTTAGGTGAATGCTTTCAGTATCATTTTTTTTTGCAGTACGCAGGCCTCTCACTTTTGTGGCCTCTCCCGTTGTGGAGCACGGGCTCCAGATGTGCAGACTCAGTGGCCATGGCTCACGGGCCCAGCCACTCTGCAGCATGTGGGATCTTCCTGTACCAGGGCACAAACCTGTGTCCCCTGCATCGACAGGCGCACTCTGAAACACTGCGCCACCAGGGAAGCCCTGCTTTCAGTATCTTGGTAGAAGGTTTGTAAAGTAAATAAAAATATAGTTTTCCAGTTTTTTTGAAATATAATTGACATATATAGCATTGTATAAGTTTAAGGTGCACAACATAATGATTTGATATATGTATATATAGCTAAATGATTACTAAAATAAGTTTAGTTTACATCCATAACCTGACATTTAAAAGTAAAATTATGATTCTCATACATATAACAAATGACCTCCTGTAAAACTTTAATTACCTTCTTATTAATGAGGAAACTTGACAGATATGAAACCAAAGCCAGAATATTTTATTAAGTTTAAATTTGTTATATATGAAAACATATTTTATAATGTTGTGCTACAGTAATATTTTATAGTTAATGGTATTTATAAATTACTTTTTCTCCATTTTTAAAATTGAAATTTAATTCAGTTTTATAATTTAGTCCCCAAAAGATGATTGGATTTTATTTCATGTGTTTTTTTGTTTTGTTTTGTTTTGTTTTGTTTTTTTGCAGTACATGGGCCTCTCACTGTTGTGGCCTCTCCCTTACAGAGCACAGGCTCCAGATACGCAGGCTCAACGGCCATGGCTCACAGGCCCAATCGCTCCGCAGCATGTGGGATCTTCCCGGACCAGGGCATGAACCCGTGTCCCCTGCATCGGCAGGCAGACTCTCAATCACTGAACCACCAGGGAAGCCCCCATGTGTTTTTGTAATTGGGCAGTTTTATCTATGTCCCATATTCTTTTATCATCACTAATTTCAATATGCATGCTAGTGACCACTTGGAAGTTGACTTTAAAGTTATCAACCTCTTTAATATAGAAGACATTTATCTTCATTCCACTCCAGCCACTTTGTAGTTGACTTTAAAGTTTCAACCTCTTTAATTTAGAAGACATTTATCTCCATTTATCAGTATGAACCAAATCTGGACCTGGCCCTTAGGAAGAACTTCTGGATTAACAAGATTTCACATTAGTTTTCTCACACTGAGACTAATCTTTCTACTATATAGGATGACTCAAATTGATAGAATGAATTCTTGTATATATTTCTAAATTCACCTTAGTTAACTGGGATTCACTGCATAGGAACTTTGTATTCTTTTTGTCTGTATGGACTAAAATCAAACATGAAACTTGACATTTTTTTCTTTTATTACCATAACAGTAATTTTGGTCCTATCAGTGCCACCACTCTAATGGTGAGAAGAGTCACAGAAAGATAGACTATGTGGAAAGATATTGAGAAGAAGAGAAGACTTTTGTATAGGACTCATATCTAACTTCACTTGTCAATTTTACACAAGTACTAAAGACTGGAAAACTACCAAAGGATTTATTAATGGAGTAATTTACTGTTTCACTTCCTAGAAAGCATATCACGTAATCCACTGCACCTTTTCTAATGGTTATAATTATCTACCTGTTACTA
The DNA here is from genome assembly GCF_964341445.2 of Mesoplodon mirus. Taxonomy (NCBI): domain Eukaryota; kingdom Metazoa; phylum Chordata; class Mammalia; order Artiodactyla; family Ziphiidae; genus Mesoplodon; species Mesoplodon mirus. Next base: position 52,795,067 of record NC_138992.1, read on the forward strand.
TTTCACTGAAGTATCTCCCTCTTTAACCCAAAAATTCAAAACAAGTTAGCAACATGGAGATATTATTAATTTCAACACATACTTGTTAATACAAATTTTTACATAAGTTCATTTTATTAAATATATTTAATCATATATGTAGAAATGCATACTTAGGCCATTTTACTTATGAAAAATGTCCATCATATAAATAAATTTGCAAAGTCAATCTTTGATGCCAAGCCAGGATTATTCAGTTAGGAAAATTCCAATACCATTTTTTCATTTTAATTAGGTATGTTAATATTTATTTTTAGGTATTTTATGAAGCACAATGAAAATGAATTGAAGAAGGTTTTTTGTGACATATTGTTAAAATCACTCAAGCCAAGATGAATATGATTAAAAATTAGATTGGCCATATAATTTATCATCCAAATCAGACCAATTTTAAGAGGTAAAGGAGACACTTTTAGTAAATGATATGAAACAATGATATAAAGTCATATGAAAAACTGGTATGAAACTGTTTTTGTTAAACTAAGCCATATGATTATTTATTCACTTCTATGACAAATTAAAAAAGAAAAAAGTCAATGTGCTGATTATTATGGCTTAATATAAAATAATTCAATGTATTAGATAGGAAAAATATGTTTTATATGAGATAAGAATTTTGGAAAAGGGAGGATTTTCACATATGAATCATGTTTGAGTGAAAGCTTTAAACATATAAAATTTTGGTAATTTTATATAAGAATTAATAATAAAAGTTAGATATAATTCTAAAAATTTAGTTAGGCTTTGTGACAATGTTTTCCATGTTATTAAATAAATTATGGTTCCATACAAATTGTGAAATTTTTGTTCTACATCTGTGAAAAATGACATTGTTAGTTTGATAGGGAAACACAAAAGACCCCGAATAGCCAAAGCAATCTTGAGCATGAAAAACAGAGCTGGAGGAATCAGACTCCCAACCTTCAGACTATACTACAAAGGTACAGTAATCAAGACAGTACGGTACTGACAGAAAAACAGAAATATAGATCACTGGAACAGGATAGAAAGCCCAGAGATTAACCCACGCACTTATGGTCACCTTATTTTTGATAAAGGAGGCAAAAACGTACAATGGAGAATAGACCGCCTCAGCAATAAGTGATATGGGAAAACTGGACAGCTACATGTAAAAGAATGAAATTAGAACACTCCCTAACACCATACACAAAAATAAACTCAAAATGGAATAAAGATCTAAATGTAAGACCAAACACTATAAAGCTCTTAGAGGAAAACATAGGCAGAACACTCTATGACATAAATCACAGCAAGATCCTTTTTGATCCACCTCCTAGAGAAATGGAAATAAAAACAAAAAATAAACAAAAGGGATCTAATGAAACTTAAAAGTTTTGCACAGCAAAGGAAACCATATACAAGAGGAAAAAACAACCCTCAGAATGGGAGAAAATAATTGCAAACAAAGCAACCGACAAAGGATTAATGTCCAAAATATACAAGGAACCCACACAGCTCAATATGAAAAAAAAATCAAACAACCCAATCCAAAAATGGGTAGAAGACCTAAATAGACATTTCTTCAAAGAAGACATACAGATTGCCAACAAACACATGAAAGAATGTTCAACATCATGAATCATTACAGAAATGCAAATCAAAACTACAATGAGGTATCATCTCACACCAGTCAGAACAGTCATCATCATAAAATATACAAATAATAAATGCTGGAGAGGGTGTGGAGAAAAGGGAACCTTCCTGCACTGTTGGTGGGAATGTAAATTGATACAACCACTATGCAGAACAGTATGGAGGTTCTTTAAAAAACAACAAATAGAACTACCATACGACCTATCAACCCCACTACTGGACACATACCATGAGAAAAACATAATTCAAAAAGAGTCATGTACCACAATGTACCTTGCAGCTCTATTTATGATAGCCAGGACATAGAAGCGACCTAAGTGTCCATCAACAGGTGAATGGATAAACAAGATGTGGCACATATATACAATGGATTATTACTCAGCCATAAAAAGAAATGAAATTGAGTTATTTGTAGTTAGGTGGATGGACCTAGAGTCTGTCATACAGAGTGAAGTAAGTCAGAAAGAGAAAGACACATACCATATGCTAACACATATATATGGAATCAAAAAAAAAGTTATGAAGAATCAGGGGCAGGACAGGAATAAAGATGCAGACATAAATAATGCACTTGGTAACATGGGGAGGGGGAAGGGTAAACTGGGCCAAAGTGAGAGAGTGGCATGGACTTATATATACTATGAAACATAAAATAGATAGCTAGTGGGAAGCAGCCACATAGCACAGGGAGATCAGCTCAGTGCTTTGTGAACAATTAGAGGAGTGGGATAGGGACTGTGGGAAGGAGATGCAAGAGGGAGGAGATATGGGGATATATGTATATGTACAGCTGATTTACTTTGTTATAGAACATAAACTAGCACACCATTGTAAAGCAATTATATTGCATTAAAGATGTTTTTAAAAATTAATTAATTAATTATGTACTGTAAAACAAATCAGTATATTAAAATATATAATGTCATTTGTTTGTCAATAGGTGGTAAAACATCAAAAGATTTTAAAGGATGAAATTTGATGTGGATTGATATATATTTGAATAAATATTTCTTGAGAGGTTGTGGCAAAATGGGTTCTAAACTCGTCTAGATCTAACTCTATGTCTGTAGCTATCTATATTTTATCTTCAAACTGAGTCTGAAAGAAATAATGGGAAATTTATTCATTTTTGCATCTAGTGAACTTTTAGATATCTGAGAGTCCTAGAAAATATTCAAGTCTTAATTTAAGGCATTGGCTTCTTTCACCTGTACTGTTTGGATGTTAAAGAAGGATTTATTTTCCATAAAATGCTATATCCTACAGATGTGTTCTGAGAATTCACAAAATAATATTTAGAGCTAAATGGGTGGGTGTGGGTGTGGGGAGCATCTTTAATATCCAAAGTATTTTAATAAAGCATTTGATGTTATCTTTGTTTCCCTGGGACTTTCCCTCAAGAACCTATATTCCTTGTAAATAGAAGAAGGAAGAGCTGAGATGGTTAAATGATTCCTCTAACCTCTTATTTCTAGTGCTCGTGCTTCCTTCTGCTCAGAAACGTAGACTCAGAAATGTAGGCAAGATAGAGGAAGTCAAAGACTTTTGGAGTTCTTATGGTGCATTTATGATTTTAGTAAATACTTATATAGAATTTATTATAGGCTGGGCATTGTTTTAAGCACTTTTAACTTTATTCATATTCTTAATTCTTATATCAGCCTTCTGAAATAAGTACTGTTAATATCTCCATTTTAAAGATATTCAAATTAAGACATGACAAAGTGACTGGGAAGGAATTTGCAGCCAGGCTGTCACTTTCCAATATGCAGTGTTAATTGTAGTGTATTCTGGGGCCTTTACCCTTAAAGGATGTTCCCCAGAACAATCAATTAAAATTGTCTCTTTGGTGCCCAAAGAGGTTTTACACTTTGAGGCAATGCATGGTACCAAGGTTCAGGCATGGTGAGGGTCATAACTTTCCTTTTTAAGGTAAAGTAAGAGGAAGGAAACGAGAGATGGAAAAGAGGAATTTGAAGAATGCATAAAAGGCACACATCCAGACAGATCAATTATAGGAAGAGTTTACACAAAAGTTAATTATTTGGGCACTGATTACTTTAAAATTATTAGCACCCCCACATCCATTGGAGATTCTTCAGGTAACCTCTAGGATACAAGTACTCTAGTCAAAAGACTATGTAGTACTCTTTTAATTTAACTAATTATTTAAAAAATTAGTAGCAAGGGAAACCTTCCAGATGGCAGATGAGTGAGACCTGGAGATTGTCTTCCACTCCACAAATATATCAGAAATACATCTATATGTGGAAGAATTTCTACAGAACACCTATTGAACACTGGCAGAAGACCTCAGACTTCCCAAAAGGCAAGAAACTCCCCACGTACCTGGGTAGGGAAAAAGAAAAAAGATAAAACAGAGACAAAAGAATAGGGATGGGACCTGCACCACTGGGAGGGAGCTGTGAAGGAGGAAATGTTTCCACACACTAGGAAGCCACTTCACTGGTGGAGACGATGGAGGGTGGCAGGGTGGAAGCTTCGGAGCCACAGAGGAGAGTGAGGCAACAAGGGTGCAGAGGGCAAAGTTCAGAGATTCCTGCACAGAGAATCAGTGCCGACCAGCACTCAGCAGCCTGACAGGCTTGTCTGCTCCCCTGCCAGATGGGAAGGGTGGGGGCTGGGAGCTGATGCTCTGTCTTCAGAGGTCAGATCCCAGGGAAAGGACTCAGGTTGGCTGTGTGAACACAGCCTGAAGGGGGTTAGTGCACCAGCTAGCTGGGATGGAGTCCAGGAAAATGTCTGGACCTGCCTAAGAGGCAAGAGAGCATTTTTTTAGGGTGCCAAGGAGAGGGGATTCAGAGCATTGTCTAAACAAGCTCCAGAGATGGGCATGAGCTATGGCTATCAGCACAGACATCAGAGACAGGCATGAAATGCTAAGGCTGCTGCTGCAGTCACCATGAAACCTGCGTGCAAGCACAGGTCATTATCCACACCTCCCCTCCTGGGAGCCTGTGCAACCTCCTACTGCCAGAGTCCCATGATCCAGGGACAACTTCCCCGGGGGGAACACATGGCGCACCTCAAGCTGTTGCAAAGTCAAACTGGCCTCTGCCATCGCAAGCTCACACCACATTCCGTACCCCTCCTTCCCTTATGGCCTGAATGAACCAGAAACTCCTAATTAGCTGATACTTTAACCCCATCCTGTCTGAGCAAAGAGCAGATGCCCTCAGGTGACCTACACGCAGAGGCAGGGTCACATCCAAAGCTGAAACCCAGCAGTTGTGTGAACAACAAAGAGAAAGGGAAATCACTCCCAGCAGCCTCAGTAGTAGTGGATTAAACCTCCACAATCAACTTGATGTCCCCTGCATCTGTGGAAAACCTGACAGACAATGAATCATACTAAAATTGAGGCTGTGGATTTTGGAAGCAACGATATATACATTTATTTCTTCTTTCTCATTTTGTGAGTGTGTATGTGTATGCTTCTTTGTGTGATTTTGTCTGAAAAGCTTTATTTTACCAAAACCCATCCTAGGGTTCTGTCTATCCTCTTTTCTTTTTCTTTTTTTCTTTTTCTTTTTCTTTTTTTTTTTTTTTGGTATTGATTTAGCACTTGTTATCAATGGTGGATTTCTTTTTTGGTTTGGTTGCTCTATTCTTTCTTTTTTTTACTTTTTACTTTCTTATTTTTAATAATTAATTTTATTTAAAAAACTTAATTTAATTTAATTTTTTTTCTTTCTTTCTTTTTTTCTCCCTTTTCTTCTGAGCCATGTGGCTAACAGGGTCTCGGTGCTCTGGCTGGGTGTCAGGCCTGTGCCTCTGAGGTTGGAGAGCACAGTTCAGAACATTGGTCCACCAGACACCTCCTGGCTCCACGTAATATTAAAGAGTGAATACTCTCCCAGAGATCTCCATCTCAATGGTAAGAACCATCTCCACTCAACGACCAGCAAGTTACACTGGTGGACACCATATGACAAACAACTAGCAAGACAGGAACACAAGCCCACTTATTAGTAGAGAGGCTGTCTAATATCATAATAAGGTAACAGACACCCCAAAACACACAACCAGACATGCTCTGGCCCACCAGAAAGACAAGATCCAGCCTCATCCTCCAGAACACAGGCACCAGTCCCCTCCACCAGGAAGCCTACACAGCCCACTGAACCAAATGTAGACACTGGGGGCAGACTCCAAAAACAATGGAAACTATGAACTTTCAGCCTGTGAAAAGGAGACCCCAAACAAAGTAAGTTAAGCAAAATGAGAAGATAGAAAAACACACTGCAGATGAAGGAGCAAGGTAAAACCCCAACAGACCAAACAAATGAAGAAGAAATAGGCAGTTTACCTGAAAAAGAATTCAGAATAATGATAGTTAAGATGTTCTGAAATCTTGAAATAGAAAGGAGAAAATACAAGAAATGTTTAACAAGGACCTACAAGAACTAAAGATCAAATAAACAAAGATTAACCAAACAATAAATGAAATTAAAAATTCTCAGGAAGGAATCAATAGCAGAATAACTGAGGCAGAAGAACAGATAAGTGACCTAGATGATGAAATAGGGAAAAAACTATCTCAGGGCAGAATAAAGAAAAAAGAATGAAAATAATTGAGGACAGTCTCAGAGACCTATGGGACAACATTAAATGCACCAACATTCGAATTTTAGCAGTCCCAGAGGAAGAGAAAAAGAAATGTACTGAGAAAATATTTGAAGAGATTATAGTTGAAAACTTCCTTACCATGGGAAAAGAAAGTGTTAGTCAAGTCCAGGACGTATAGAGAGTCCCATACAGGACAAATCCAAGGAGAAACACGCCAAGCCACATATTAATCAAACTACCAATAATTAAATACAAAGAAAAAAAAATAAAACCATCGAGGGAAAATCAACAAATAACATTTAAGGAACTCTCCATAAGGTTAACAGCTGATCTTTCAGCAGAAACTCTGCAAGCCAGAAGGGAGTGGCAGGGCATTTTTAAAGTGAGGAAAGGTGAAAACCTACAACCACGATTACTCTACCCAGCAAGGATCTCATTCAGATTTGATGGAGAAGTTAAAACTTTACAGACAAGCAAAAGCTAAGAGAATTCATCACCACCAACCAGATTTACAACAAATGCTAAAGGAACTTCTCTATGCAGGAAACACAAGAGAAAGAAAAGACCTGCAATAACAAACCCAAAACAGTTAAGAAACTGGTAATAGGAACATACATCTCAATTACTACTTTAAATGTAAATGGTTTCAGTGTTCCAAACAAAAGACATAGACTGGCTGAATGCACACACATATAAGAGCCGCACATATACTGTCTACAACAGACCCACTTCAGACCTAGGGACACATACACACTGAAAGAGGGGATGGAAGAAGATATTCCATGAAAAAGGAAATCAAAAGAAAGCTGGAGTAGCAACTCTCATATTAGTCAAAATAGACTTTAAAATAAAGACTATCACCAGGGACAAAGAAGGACACTATAGAATGATCAAGGGATAAATCCAAGAAGAATATATAAAAATTGTAAATATTTATGCACCCAACATAGGAGCACCTTACATAAGGCAAATGCTAACAGCCATAATAGGGGAAATTGAGAGTAACACAAGAATAGTAGTGGACTTTAACACCCCACTTTCACCAATGGACAGATCATCCAAAAGGAAAATAAATAAGGAAGCACAAGCTTTAAATGACACATTAAAAAAGATGGACTTAATTAATATTTATAGGATGTTCCATCCAAAAATAACAGAATACACATTCTTCTCAAGTGCTCAGGGCACATTCTCTAGGATAGATCATATCTTGGGTCACTAATCTAGCTTAGGTGAATTTAAGAAAATAGCAATTGTATCAAGTAACTTTTCTGACCAAAACACTATGAGACTAGATATTAAATACAGGAAAAAATCAGTAAAAATTGAAAGCTAAATAATACACTGCTTAATAACCAAGAGATCACTGAAGAAATCAAAGAGGAAATCAAAAAATACCTAGAAAAAAATAACAGTGAAAACATGATGACCAAAAACCTATGAGATACAGCAAAAGCAGTTCTAAGAGGGAAGTTTAGACCAATACAACCCTACTTCAAGAAACAAGAAACATCTCAAATAAACAACCTAACCTTATACATAAAACAATTAGAGAAAGAAGAACAAAAAAAAAGCCCAATGTTAGCAGAAGGAAATAAATCCTAAAGATCAGATCAAAAATAAATGAAAAATAAATGAAGGAAATGATAGCAAAGATCAATAAAAGTTGGTCTTTGAGGAGATAAACACAATTGGTAAACCATTAGCCAGACTCATCAAAAAAAAACAAGGGAGAAGACTCAAATCAATAGAATTAGAAATGAAAAAGGAGAAGTAACAACTAACACTGCAGAAATACAAAGGGTCATGAGAGATTGCTAAAAGCACTATATGCCAATAAAATGGACAACATGTTAGAAATGGACACATTCTTAGAAAAGTACAACTTTCCAAGACTGAACCAGGAAGAACTAGAAAATATAAAAAGACCAATCACAAGCACTGAAATTGAGACTGTGATTAAAATTCTTCCAACAAACAAAAGCCCAGGACCAGATGGCTTCACAGGAGAATTCTATCTAACATTTAGAGAAGAGCTAACACCTATCCTTCTCAAACTCTTCCAAAATATAGCAGAGGCAGGAACACTCCCAAACTCATTCTATGAAGCCACCATCACTAACACCAAAACCAGACAAAGATGACATAAAGAAAGAAAACTACAGGCCAATATCACTGATGAATATAGGTGAAAAAATCCTTAACAAAATACTAGAAAACAGAATCTAACAGCACATTAAAAGGATCATACACCATGATCAAGTGGGGTTTATCCCAAGAATGCAAGGATTCTGTAATATATGCAAATCAAACAATGTGATACACCATATTACAAAACTGAAGGATAAAATCCATATGATCACCTCAATAGATGCAGAAAAAGCTTTTGACAAAATCCAATCGTCATTTGTGATACAAATCCTCCAGAAAGTAGGCATAGAGGGAACTTACCTCAACATGATAAAGGCCATATATGACAAAACCACAGCCAACATTGTTCTCAATGGTGAAAAACAGAAACCGTTTCCACTAAGATCAGGAATATGACAATATTGCCCACTCTCACCCCTATTATTCAACATAATTTTGGAAGTTTTAACCACAGCAATCAAACAAGAAATAAATAAAAGGAATCTAAATTGGAAAAGAAGAAGTAAAGTTGTCACTGTTTTCAGATGAGATATTATACATAGAGAATCCTAGAGACACCACCAGAAAACTACAAGAGGTAAACAATGAGTTTGGTAAAGTAGCAGGATACAAAATTAATTCACAGAAATCTCTTGCCTTCCTATACACTAATGATGAAAAATCTGAAAGTGTAATTAAGGTAACACTCCCAGTTACCACTGCAACAAAAATAATACAATATTTAGGAATAAACCTACCTAAGGAGACAAAAGACTTGTATGCAGAACACTATAATACACTGTTGAAAGAAATTAAAGATGATACAAACAGATGGAGAGATATACCATGTTCTTGGATTGGAATAATCAACATTGTGAAAATGACTCTACTACCCAAAGCAATCTACAGATTCAATGCAATCCTTAGCTAACTACCAATGGAAATTTTCATAGAACAAGAAGAAAAAGTTTCACAATTTGTATGGAAACACAAAAGACCCCGAATAGCCAAAGCAATTTTTGTGAAAGAAAAACAGAGCTGCAGGAATCAGGCTCCCTGACTTCAGACTATACTACAAAGCTACAGTAATCAAGACAGTATGGTACTCGCACAAAAAGAGAAATATAGATCAATGCAACAGGATAGAAAGCTCAGAGATAAACCCACGCACGTATGGCCACCTTATTTTTGATAAAGGAGGCAAGAGTATACAATGGAGAAAAGACAGCCTGTTCAGTAAATGGTGCTGGGAAAACTGGACAGCTACATGTTAAAGAATGAAATTAGAACACTCCCTAACACAATACACAAAAATAAACTCAAAATGGATTGAATACCTAAATATAAGGCCAGACACTATTAATCTCTTAGAGGAAAATATAGGCGGAACACTCTATAACATAAATCACAGCAAGATCCTTTTTGACCCGCTTCCTAGAGGAATGGAAATAAAAACAAAAATAAACAAATGGGGCCTAATGAAACTTAAAAGCTTTTGCACAACAAAAGCAAACATAAACAAGACAAAAAGACAACCCTCAGAATGGTAGAAAATATTTGTAAATGAAGCAAGTGAAAAAGGATTAATCTTTAAAATTTACAAACAGCACATGCAGCTCAATATCAAAAAAACAAACAACCCAATTAAGAAATGGGCAGAAGACCTAAATAGACATTTCTCCAAGAAGACATACAGATATCCAACAAACACATGAAAGAATGCTCAAACCACAATGTTCATTGCAGCTCTATTTACAACAGCCAGGACTTAGAAGCAAGCTAAGTTTCCATCGACAGAAGAATGAACAAACAAGATGTGGCACATATATACACTGTAATATTACTCAGCCATAAAAAGAAATGAAATTGAGTTATTTGTAGTGATGTGGATGGACATAGAGACTGTCATACAGAGAGAACTAAGTCAGAAAGAGAAAAACAAATACCGTATGCCAACACATACATATGGAATCTAAAAAAAAAAAATGTTCTGAAGAACCTAGGAGCAGGACAGGAATAAAGATGCATGTGTAGAGAATGGACTTGAGGACACGGGTAGGGGGAATGGTAAGATGGGAAGAAATGAGAGAGTGGCATGTACTTAAATATACTACCAAATGTAAAATAGCTAGTGGGAAGCAGGTACATAGCACAGGGAGATCAGCTCAGTGTGTTTTGATGATCTATTTGGGTGATATATGGAGGGAGGGAGGGAGACACAAGCGGGAGGAGATATGGGGATATATGTATATGTATAGCTGATTCACTTTGTTATAAAGCAGAAACTAACACACCATTGTAGAGCAATTATACTCCAGTAAAGATGTTAAAAAAAAAAGTTAGTGGCAAATGGCAAGACTAGAGAAATTCCTGAAAACAATTTTACATTTGGGTCTGCAAGCAGCATCTTTGTCATTTAGCTATATAGTATATGAAGTGACAGGAAATTGTATGTGTGCTTTCTTGCTATGTTTTGCTTTTTATTGTCATTTAGCTTTCTGTTCTAGATTGGGAAATTAAACATAGGAAAATCTTCTCCAGTCTGATTATTATTTTAGTTAGGGTGGGTGTATTTATATGAATGAGAAAATACAATCTTGTATGCTAATTTAGAGAAAATCTTTAATGTAATTCAAGTCAAGGAGATTCAACCAGCGAGGTTTTACCAGATGTTAAGAACCATTCAAAGTGACTTCCATTTTATATGTTTATAAATGTGTATGATATTATTTTATTATTTTGTCAGAAATATTAAAAACATAAAACATCTGAAATGAAGCCTAAAGAAAAATGCAAATGTAGTTTACCATATTGGCTAAATGAAATGCCGATAAATGCATTAAATCTTTTAAGAGGTTGAAAGTGATATCTAAATTGCTATAATTTCTGTTACATTCCAGTAGTTATAGTTAAGGAAAAAAAAGATGGTTTAATCTAATTAAATGTGCTATGCACTTTCCAAAAAAGGGAAGATGCCCTGAAATTAAATGATTATGGTTAGCATTTTTCAAAGAGTGACCTTAAAATATAATTTCCTCTCATTCTAGTGATACTCAAAATGACAAGCTATGTCAGAATGAAAATCACAACTATTAGGTGGGATATTATTTTTTCTTTGAGTCATCTGGTCTTTATTTTGTTAAGTGAATTCTATTTTAGAAAGAAAGGGACTATATTTGTTTATATTTATAACGTTCAATGGAATTTCTTTCTTTGATTACAATAGAGACCACAGTGTTTGCTAGAATAAGAGTTTTTATTTTTTTCATTTATGACATGTTAAAGAACATTCACAGAGAAGAGCAAGAAATTAAAAGATAAAAATCAATGTGAAAAGTAATTGGTCTGTAATTTAGGACATCTGAAACCCTAAATTGTATTTAATAACATTTCCCAAAGCACATTAGATTATCACATCTTCATTTTGCAGTTTCAAAAATCTTGTTAAAATCTATTCAGTAAAGGTATTGTACCTTGCTGGCTTATTCATTGCAACTAATTTTTAAAATTAATGAATTTCTGCCTTCCCTATGTAAAGGACTCAGTTGATGGACCAGTTATCCCATGATTATTATGAGATGGCAGATGTAATTGTGTAATTTTCTTCTAAGTTAGGAATATGTGCTTTAGCACATCATGATACTCTTCAAAAAAAAGTTGAAAACACTACATTATATATTTTACACCTATTTCTCCAAACACGAAACTTAAGAAAATACTTATGGGATTTTAGATATTTATATAGCCTATTAAAATTAACTCAAGTCTATATTACACCAGGGATAATTTTCATCAATAACTTCTGGGGATTTTACATTTCCTGATATTGGCTAGAAACCATGCTGATTAAAGTGACCTGATGTCAGAATCAGTACAGTTTTCACTATCAGCATTTTCACTAACATTTCTCTGTCCTTGAATCATCAAATCCTTCTTTGGTCTCTTTTACCTAAAGATTTTTTCCTCGCCTATTTTGATTATTTAAGTTATTATGTGTTTTTTTTTTTTTGTATTTATATTTGGTCTTATAAGTACTACATTTTCCTTTATAGGTCATATTTGCAAGTATTAATTTTCAAACTTAATATGGTTATTTAAATTAATTTGAATATAAAATTAACTGTTAAGTAGAGGTGGAGTTTGTTGCATAAACACCATTAATATGAGAGATGAAGTGACAAGAGTTTGTTCATTTTTCTTTTGCTCATCTCCTCTTCACCAGCTTTCTTTCACAAAGTTCTACTCTTTACCAATATCTGTGTAATGAAGATTTGAAAAAAAAAAAAAGTAAAAATTGGTCTAGACCTCTAGGAGCAAATATCATTCAAGCAGAGTGATGCTAAATTTAAAATCTAGACTCCACTTATTTTTAAAAAATTACACTCACAGTATCCACAAAAATTAGCATTGCAGGTTTCACTACTTAGATTTGACCTACTCTCCAAATGGATTTTTACAACAGGCATAATAAAATGATAATTGCAAAGGCATTGTGCAGCTGAGTGAAAATGTTAGAAATGTGAAAGTCAGCCAAAGAACTTAAAATTAAGCAAGAGATTGGAGGTAAAATAAAAAATTGAGACTAATATGTACATTTAAAATAGACTCACACATACGTAAACTCATTCTAACAAAAATTAACAACTAGTTAACTTGCTATTGACCAATTTTGTTGACATTGGAAGAATAATATTTTTTTCTGAATTCAGCTCAGTATTAAAATGATTAGTACGTGTAGAAGACGACTGTCAAACTTGTGATCTTCTCTAATGGGCTGAGAGGTATATTAAAGATCATAACCTTTTCTTTTAACATTTCCTGCAAATACATTGTGGCTGCAAACTTCAGTTTGGGAAAGCAAACTGAAGTTTTGCTGTAGAATAATGACAGGACTTAGTCAACCATGTCATTCAAAGGAACTCAGAAGATGAAAGGAGATTTTATACTCATTTACATGACTCCTCCTCTCATATAATATTAGGATTCAAATTCTAGTGTCTTATCTGCTATTCTACAAGAATCCACTTATATAAAAGTTTACTAATAACACCAGCAGTATTCTTATTTACAATCATCAATTTTATAAATAAATGCTAACACTTTGGATTATTTTAGCACCTTCTCAAATACTGAAAGCAAGTAATATTTTTATCCTTACTTGTGAGTAAAATTAACACATCACATAATGTGTGTTAGGTAGAATTCTAAGGTGGCCCTAAAGATTCCTATTTATATGTTGTGTATATTTACTTCCCCTTGACTGTGGGCAAGCCTATGAATATGTTGAAATATTGCCCTTGAGATTAGGTTACTAAACAGTTGACTTGGAGTTAATAAAAAAGAGATATTATCCTACGTGTGTCTGACCTAATCAGGTGATTTTAGAAAGAGACATGATTTACTTCTGTCTTTGAAGATGTAGTCTCTATGAGTTCCACAGCTGCAAGATAACATTCTTCCAACAAACATGTGAGCTTGGGAGAGAGCCCTGAGTCTCAAATGAGAACGCATTCCCAGCAGACACATTAATTTCAGCCTTCTGAGACACTAAGCAAAAAACCAAGCTAAGCCTTATCTACATTTCTGATGATAGAACTGTGACATAATAACTGGTAATTGTTTTAAGCTACTAAGTACTGGTAATTTGTAACACAACAAACACATGATGTTAAAAAATAACAAAGAGAAGCTTCATAGAGTTATTTTACTTTTTATTGAAATTACTGTTTATTGTAATACTAACATCAAATTTAGGGGAATAGTTATTATTTTTTGGAGGGAATGTGTTCATAGACTTTTGCAGCTTCTTTGGCATGGAAGGATGTCCAGAACATACAAAGGATCTCTCTCTCTCTCTCTCTGTCTCACTCTCTCTCTCTCTCTCTCTCTCTCACTCTCTCATTTTCTCATGATAAAATTATGGTTAACAATTTTGGCAAGAATAGCACAGAAGTGATACATTATGCTCAGAGCTACCTGATTTTTGTTTGTTTGTTTCTTTATGGTGATATTAATTTTAATTATTTTTCTGTTACATCTCTCAACAGCAAATTTATTATTTTTCTCCTTGTAGTTAAAAAATGCCATGTAGGGAGATAATTGAAGACTATGTAAGTATGTTATTTGTAACTAAATTCTCATTTACTAGTTTTAGATTCATTAAAGATTTATGTGCCTGAAAATTTAGTTACTATGTTGATTATCAAAAGGTGATTTTCTAATTCCTTCAGTATTTTGAATTTCATTATAATGAATAATTTTCTTTCTCTTCTATGTCCTTGTTTATTTATATGATTATATGAGTATAGACCCATGGATTGATTAAATGGTTCAAATCCATTACTGTAATTATTTGTTTTAAAGCTCAATTTGTCCCTGGTTTAGCAAATGGGACTTTATCCAAGATACTATCTACATAATTTAATATTTCCAGCTGATTGTTATATAATAGTATCTCAAGTACTGATTTCTAAGAAGTTAGAGATACAAAATTATGACCAAAATATGAATCTTTCCTCTTATCAATAAATTATTAAATGTTTAAATGGTATTAAATAAATAATAAAGCAAGAATAGGATGTTAAACAAAATTTTAAATAAACATAATTGCTAGAAAATCCTTATATTATTTTAGGCAACCTAGATATACTAGCTAGAAGAATAATTTTCCTTAGCTTTGTTTTCCTAAGAAAACAATCTTAAAATAATTGACTGAGATCATTAAATTAGATTTTCAAC
This sequence comes from Mesoplodon mirus, assembly GCF_964341445.2. Classification (NCBI taxonomy): domain Eukaryota; kingdom Metazoa; phylum Chordata; class Mammalia; order Artiodactyla; family Ziphiidae; genus Mesoplodon; species Mesoplodon mirus. The sequence goes on from NC_138992.1 coordinate 52,810,178, forward strand.
CTGGGGCTACATTTTACTGTGAAAACTTCAAATGAAGGGTTATGAATTTCTTCAACCTATATTTATCAAGCTCAAATTTCTCTAGACTTCATTTGGAGGAGACTTTGCATAGTAATAACTGCGGAGCTTAGTGGATATCTGTGATTTCTGAAGGTAATCATCTCTCCTGCTTTAGTGCCTCCCTGCTGTGTTCAATGAATTCGGAGCAATGGATGATGATGGCTAAATAATTAATTCAGTGCAGGAAATCTGAGTGGATTTTTTTTCTTACTGTTGTTTTTTGTTTAATTTGATGTACAAATAGAGGATTTTAAAAAAGAAATCAAAAAACACATCTTAGTGCAAAAAATGTTTGTCAGTGTTCATAACTTTTATGATGTTTTGGCCAGAGTCCTTGTTGAATACTTTAACAAAAATAAAATAGTAAAAGTTCTGATCTTCCCTTCTAAGCTGTCATTATATGCAGATGACATGATATTCTATATAAAAAACCTTAGAGACTCCACACAAAACTATTAGAACTGATAAACAAATCCAGCAAGCTAGCAAGATACAAGATTAACATACAGAAATCTGTTGCACTTCTTTACAGTAACAATGAAACATCAGAAAGAGAAAGTAAAAAAAGAAAATCCCTTTTAAAATTGCAAAACAAACAAACAAACAAACAAAAACAACCTAGGAATAAACCAGGCTAAAGAGGTGAAAGAATTATATGATGAGAACTATAGAAAATTAAAATAATTAAAAGAAATGGAAAGATATGCCATGCTCTTGGGTTGGAAGAATTAATATTGCTAAAAGGGCCATACTACCCAAAGCAATCTACAAATTCAATGTGATCCCTATCAAATTACCCATGATACTTTTCACAGAACTAGAACAAATAATCTTAAAATTGAATTGGGATCACAAAAGACCCAGAACTGCCAAAACAATCCTGAGGAAAAAGAGCAAACCTGTATACATAAACCTCCCAGAATTCAGACAATTACTACAAAGCTACAGTAATCAAAACAGTGTAGTATTGGCAAAAAACAGACATACGGATCAATGGAACAAAATAGAGAACCCAGAAATAAAGCCACACACCTACAGTCAATTAATCTTCAACAAAGGAGGTGAGAATATACAATGGAGAAAAGAAAGTCTCTACAGCAAGTGGTGTTGGGAAAGCTGGACAGCCACATGTAAATGAATGAAGTTAGAACACTTACATTCTACACAAAAATAAACTCGTAATGGCTTAAGAACTTATATATAAGACAGAACACCATGAAACTCCTAGAAGAGAACATAGGCAAAACATTCTCTGATATAAATCATAGAAATGTTTTCTTAAGTCAGTCTCCCAAGGCAAAAGAAATAAAAACAAAAGTAAACAAATGGGAGCTAATCAAACTTCTATGATTTTGCACAGCAAATGAAGCCATAAACAAAATGAAAAGACAACCCACAGAGTGGGAGAAAATATTCACACACAATGCGACCAACAATGGCTTAATTTCCAAAATATACAAACAGCTTATACAACTCAATATCAAAAAAAAAAACAACCCAATCAAAAAATGAGCAGAACACCTAAATAGACATTTCTCTAAAGAAGACATACAGATGGCCAAAGGCACACGAAAAGATGCTCAGCCTCACTAATTATTAGAGAAATGAAAATCAAAACTAAAATGAGGTATCACCTTACACTGGTCAGAACGACCATCATCAAAAACCCTACAAATAATAATACTGGAGAGGGTGTGGAGAAAAGTGAACACTCCTACACTGTTGGTGGGGATGTAAATTGGTGCAGCTACTATGGAGAACAGTATGGAGGTTCCTTAAAAAACTAAAAGTAAAGTTAACACGGTCAAGCAATCCCACTCCTGTGCATATATCTGGAAAAGATGAAAATGCTAATTCATATATGTACCATAATATTCATAGCAGCACTATTTACAATAGTCAAGGCATGGATGCAACATAAATGTCCATCAACAAAAGATTGGATTAAGAATTGTGGTGCATATACAACAGAATATTACTCAGACACACAAAGGAATTCAATAATGCCATTTGCAGCAAAATGGGTGGACCTAGAGATTATAATACTAAGTGAGTCAGACAAAGACAAATATCATATGATAACACTTACATGTAGGATGTTAAAACATGATATAAATGAACTTATCTCCAAAACAAAAACAGACTCATAGACATAGAAGACAATTTATGGTTACCAAAGAGAAAGTGGACGAGGGATAAATCAGGAGTTTTGTATGAACAGATACACACTGCTATATATAAAATAGATAACTGACAAGGACTCACTGTGTAGCACAGAGAACTATGTTCAATATTTTTTAATAACCTATAGTGGAAAATAATCTGAAAAAAGAATATATATATATGATACATTTTGCTGTACATTTGAGTAACACAATGTTGTAAATCAAATATACTTCAATAACAAACCGTAAACATTTAGGAGGTGTTTACTATGTTTGCTTTATTATACTTTTAATAAAATGTTATTTTAATAGGTACTCCTATAATATACATTTATTCTTTATACAAGGCATTTTTTAAAGATACATACTTGTATGCAATCTCAGTATTTTCAAAACAAAACAACAACAAAATTATGATATTCTAGTGAGTTGAGAGAAGTAGTCTGCTGTGAGGAAACTGAACTTATGCTAATATTCCTGAATATTGAAGGATGTGACTATGAAGGGTAATCATCCATGGTTACTAATAACTAAGAGCAAAAAGTTAGAGTGAAACTGGTAAAGAATGTCAGAGTAAGTTCAATGTAACTACTGATCAATGCAACTACTATTTATTTAAAGTAGCATAATATATAAGGAGCTTAAGTTCTATATAAATAGAGATGGACAGCCATGACAGCTTTGTAACCACTTTCTCACAGTCTTCATGCATTCAGGGTATTTGTTTGCTCAATAATAAAGTCAGCTAACTTTATATTTATGAATTAGTGGGTACTGTGCCAATTTTTCCCCCAAGACTCCCTGTTAATTTACTCTAAACAATTGAAAACTTTAAGGATTGTGCAAATTATATTAAAGTGTTATTTTGAGTTTGACTTACATAAAGCTAACAGATAAAATCGAACACATGGAACTTGTTTTTTGCAAATATAATCCAAAAGGCATCTATCATGTAATCATGGAATGATACATCTTAGAAATGAAGTTACTTTCAAGGCTTTTTGTTCTTTTGCTTAAACATAGAGTATTATTGATGAACCCTTTCTTTCTGAATCATTGATATAGCAAAGAATGGTGGAAAATATCGGTAAATTCATCTTTACTCCAACATAGAATACTCAATAAGATTTTTCAATCAGACTTACAATTTGTAGATAGGGCTGAAAAATTGCTGTTTCTCCCTTTGGCTCTCAGCACTCTCAAGCAACAAGAAGAATAAAAAATAGACATGCCAACTTTATCTTCAGTGAAATCCAGAGAAGTTTGAAACCCCAAGCCAAAAAAATAGAAGAAAATATGTGTGAAAAGCAGATATTATTATGAAAAAGAGTAAAAGAAAAATACCAATTGTGCTGATCTCAGAAAGCATCAACATAATATACATTTCATAGATGAGGGATGAAAGAGAAAGAAAAGAACCCGTTTGGCAGTGGAGTAGGAGATGCACTGTTTATGAGTTCCCCTGGACTGACTCTGATCTGTAATGCAGAGGAGAGAGTGATAATTAATAATGGAGGCAGACAGTCTGCATTTGTAGAAAGTAGTGTAACTATTATATGAAATATTGAGGAGAAGAGCTAAGTGGTAGTATTAATATTCACACAAATTTCTATCTCCATTGACTAATTACACTCAATTATGCAAATTCAACATATTATAAAGGATGCAGCACCTGAAAAACTAGAAAAAGTAAATAGATGTCAAGTATCAATAGAATGTAAGACTATATATAAAAAAATATTGCCATACAGCAGGGCTTCTCAAGCTTTCTCTAGTGGACAGGATAGTAAATATTCTAACTTTGGACGTCATATGATCTCTGTTGAAACTACTCATTCTTGCTATTGTAGTACAAAAGCAGTCATAAACCGTATGTAAATGAATAATCATGACTGTTTCTAATAAAACTTTACTTATGGAAAGTGAAATTTGATTTATATAATTTGAATTAACAATTCAAACATGAATATTTTTAAACCATTTAAAAGTGTAAAATATATTCTTAGCTTATAAGCTACAAACAGACAGGCAATAGAAGGGATTTGGCTTGCAAACTCTAGTTTGCTCACCCCTTGCATAAAGCATATTAAAAATCATGAACAAATATTTCTCCAAAATTTAAATATCAGTGTGTGTATCAAAGCCACTGCTTATATAAAATAGTAACATGAAACAGAAATATAAAAAATGAAGAAAATATATTTTGAAGAAAGAGTAGGTAAAATGTAAGCTGGTAAGGTCACAAAAGAAGTGTAAGAAAAATATTATATAACTGTATGCAAACATAGTAACAGTACAAACAAAAATAAGTATACCTTGTTAAAAATACTAAAAGACATACATGATAGAAATATGAAAATTCAAGCAAAGAAATAGAAAAGGACTTGGGAAGTATTAGAGGAAACGAGGTGTAGGTAGACAACTTACTTACAATTTAATTTCCTAAATAAAGAATATGGAATAATAAAACAGGACGATATTTTTGTGGTGATATAATTCTAGTAAATTTTCAAGGGCAGAACATATAGGGACCCATAGGCCATTGGCTTATTTTCACTCCTGTTTTATTATGAGTCAAAACGAAAAATCAGTTAGTCCAGATGTTGGCCTGAAGGATTGGAAAGGTTGGATGGTATCAAATGGAATTCAGAAAAAGGTAATTACATTATATTTGTGGGGAAAGATAGGAACTGAACTTTTTAAAATCTAATTTGAGGATATATACATTCATGCTTCAAGTTCATTCAATTAATTCATGAAATTCAATTCAATCAAAACATTTGGATAATACTTTCATTACTCTTAACCATATTCAATTTAAAATTTCTCACCCATAGCATAATGGGTTTTAATGAATTTAATGAATTTCATTATCCATAATGATATTCATACCTTGTTATACGGAAAAGGAATTCTCCTAATGAATATGGCATTTGACAATTCTGTTGAAAATGATATAAAATTATAGAATATCAGAAAAAACTTGGAAATTGAACTAATATCTATGACTAGTTTTTTAACATGATCATGATGTCAAAAATATTGACAATAACATAAATATTGGCTAAGTCATTAAGCATCTTTTATTTCAACAGATAATACAGTCATTGAAAATAGTTACACTCCCTCAGTACATTTGCATACATTTACTAAAATCAAGTTTATTTTATTAAAATTACTTTATAACATTTTGTTTTAATATGTTTATTACCTGAAAATTACTTTACTATTTTTAAGTAGATTACTTAAAATGAACAGTAAAAGGGTATTCAGTTAATACATCTCACTTTTTAACAATGTGACCAAAAAAGGTGACCAGCAAAATTTCTGTAAAGTGTTCTATTAGTGAGTGTTGATCTTAAAATTCATCTCATAATAGCATCTTTAGGTGTCATTTTCAAATAGTGAAAACTTTAGATTGATGATATCTAATATAATTATTTTACAAAAAATTCTCCTTCATAGAAAATAGAGTAGTAGTTTGTTTTAATTGAAAAATCATTATTCATTCCTCTTAGAGATGATATATATTCAACAAAGGTATTATAACATACCAAATTAAGAGAGATAGAATAGATAAATAAATAGTAAGTTTCTGGAGGTAAATTTTAATTCTGGCAACATCAGAATAATTTCAGTTTTTAAAAATATATAAACTTCAAATATAGAATATTAATAACAGTGATATCCTAAGATTATGGAAAAATAGACTAGATTTTTTTGGGCCTGTACATCTTCTACAAATCTCATTCCTTTGCAGTAATATTTTTATAAGATATTTAATGGAATTTTCCTTCTCCCTCTCTCACTCTCTCTCTCTCATTTATAAGTCAAGAATGAAGAGACATCTTAATACATTTCCTTTCTTTCTATCATGAACCTGGATCAGAATAGACGATTTTCACATGAAGATTAACAGATTATAATTCTTAACTAAATTCTTCTTTTGTCCCAATAATTACAATTTAAGAGGACAAACTTTTACAGGGAATTCCAAATTAATTTGGGTTTTTAAATCCTTCCTCCCCCAATATAGGTTTTTATGGGTATATACAAGTTTTAAAATATTGTGGTATGGTAAAATGATGTTCTATAAATATAAATATTGCTTGCTTGTAAAGTCAAAATCTATGGGCTTAATATGTAATTAGAAAAATATTATATGTCAGCTGAAGCTGATATTATTATGCTTGCTGATCTCAAGATCCCCAAAAATCAATAGTACAGAAGTCTATTTTTATGACAGAAGCTCTTTTTAGTTCCCAGAATAATTTAATTACAATGTGACTAAATAATTTAAAAAAGGAGGACCATGTTAATGAATTAGAATTTCAAATAGAGCAAGTATCAAGTATATGCCTTGTAAGGAAGCAAATAAAATATTAGGCATTCATGAAAGTAGCAATCGGAGCAGTGGGATTTAAATCAAGTTATATTGACAAAATATTAAAAAATACAGAATATTATTTAAATGAGAGTACATTGAAGATATCAAAGCAAAAGGAAAGCATTCAACCATTTTAAAATATATTTGATGTGAATTATAATGTTTTCTAAATTGTATACATGAGTAGCCTGAGAAATAATAACTGTGATAGCTATTTTATCTTTAGTAGCTTGTATACTTTTCCTGGGAATATAGATAAGAATATAAAGAAAATAGTGATTCAGTGCCTGACATTTGGGACTGTTTAAGTTTTAAATTATTAGCGTGTCTACTATATTTTCAGGCAATTACTGCTTTTTATAAAAAAACCTTTTCTGACAACTTAATGTTTAAGTAGGATTTTTCACCATGTCATATGGCCATTACTTGGGGTGGGAAAAGAGGATTTCATTGGGGTAAGAGTTTAAGCTATCTCAGAGAGGGAAGGAAAGGCTGCCACCTTGCACAGTCATTTTACTTTTGCTGTATATTCATATAAATTCTTAGTAACTTTTGGGTCTCTTCTAAAAAAATGCTTTGTTTATTTATTTAGTACAATAGTCTGAACTTTTCCTTCTGCCACTTAAAATTTTATTTTCTCTTGAAAATTATTTTATTTGAATATGATACTGAATCATCTTTGACAGATTCAGAAAAGAACAATATTCTATTGCAATATAACATTGGCCCAGCAGAACCTGAGAGTCTGGACTTATTTATTTATTCCTCTCCCATCTCAAACTGTCCGCAGAATCTAGTTCCATGAGTTGATTTATTGGAGAGCATTGGTTTTCCACTCTGGTAATTCTAACACACCATTTTTATAACATATTTTTAGAATTCCATCTTTACTGTCCTGAAATTAAATTCACAATAGTATAATGTATCTACAAATATACTTAAAAAATGAATAATATAACTGTAATAAAAAGGAGAAATAAAACAAAGGCAATTTACAGTGAACTAATATGTATTCAATATTTAATGCTTTGATAAAACTCCACAAAAGATCTAATGAGGTAACCATATGCTTGCATCAATATGCAGAGTCACCACAGAGAAGATTTCAATAAATGTAGACAGATATAGATTTGTTTTATTGATGACCCTCATGCAATAAGTGTTTCTGTTCATGGCATGTTTACATAAAGGTAAAGAGCCAAATAATTACTCTTAGGTACACTCACTGTATTTGCTTTTACTTGGAAAAAATCATTGATGTTTACAATTGTGAAAACTGTGCAAATGTGTTGATTGTAAAATGTTGTTAGAGTATAGACTTAGATAATTATAAACATATTTTTCACAAATTTGAAAGCCCAGCAGGACATGTGAAAGTCACATGGGTTAAGGGGTGATTCTCTATAGTGCATGCCATTCTGTATGACATTGGCACTCAAGTTCCCTGTAGTTTTCTACCCAGATCATTGTGATAACCAAAAATGCCACCATCCTCAAATAATCTGAGCATCCCTAAGGAGGAAGCACTAGCATAGTGCACTTGACTGGCAAGATTGTTTGTACCTGAGGTCTGGAGATAAAGACAGAAGCAGTGGAGAGAGGATGGAGGTGTCTCCTGAAGAGACACCTTGAGCAACTAAATATTTGCTCTACAAAGCAAGAAGCTGAAGTCAGAATGTACATCATCAAAAAATCTACAAACAATAAATGCTGGAGAGGGTGTGAAGAAAAGGGAACCCTCTTGCACTGTTGGTGGGAATGTAAACTGATACAGCCACTATGGAGAACAGTATGGAGGTTCCTTAAAAAACTAAAAATAGAACTACCATATGACTCAGCAATCCCACTACTGGGCTCATACCCTGAGAAAACCATAATTCAAAAAAAGTCATGTACCACAATGTTCATTGCAGCATTATTTACAATAGCCAGGACCTGGAGGCAACCTAAGTGTCCATCGACAGATGAATGGATAAAGAAGATGTGGCACACATATACAATGGAATATTATTCAGCCATAAAAATGAACAAAATTGTGTCATTTGTAGAGATGTGAATGGACTTAGAGTCTGCCACACAGAGTCAAGTCAGAAAGAGAAAAACAAATATCGTATATTAATGAATTTATGTGGAATCTAGAAAACTGGTATAGATGAACCTACTTGCAGGGTAGGAATCACAGATGCAGACATAGAGAATAGATGTGTGGAAATGGGGGGGAAAGGTGGTGGGATGAATTGGGAGATTAGGATTGACATATATACCCTACCATGTATAAAATCGATAGTTAGTGGGAACCTGCTGTATAACACAGGGAGCACAGTTTGGTGCTCTGTGGTGACCTAGATGGATGGGCTACGGGGGTGGGAGGGAGGTCCAAGAGGGAGGGGATATATGTATACATATAGCTGATTCACTTTGTTGCACAGCAGAAACTAACACAACATTGTAAAGCAACTATACTCCAATAAAAATTAAATAAAGAGGAGGGACATTAAAAAAAGAAAGAAAATGAAGTTACCAGACTGAAAATACAAACATAAACAGCTGTTATTTATGATTCAGATGACAAATTTGGCACAGTTGGGGATAGATCAATTTCTTCAGAAATTCATTTCTCTCCAATACAGTGATAACAGAAGAGAATGCAGTATCCGCTTGGCATATAAAGGATGTTGCCAACTTTATAGTGCTCTACAAGAGATAGTACTCTAGTAAGAGAATTAGCAGGCATTCTGTAGTCTAAAGTCATGTCCTAGTCTACAGATATGAAAGAGGAAGTCAGCAAAACTACCCACAGGAATATCACAAAATAAATGAGAAAGATATTCAGGTGGCTTGAGGACCTACAGTTGAGGAATATCAAGCAAGCAAAAATTGAGTAGTAATGTTAATATGGCTTCATATGTACTAGAAGCTGATAGTCTCTGATAAATTTCCAGTTATGTTGGTTTAATTAATTGAAAACTTGCTTTATATCCCTTTAACTTATCTTCATCAATGTGTACCTGTGTGTGTGCATGTGTGTGTGTGTGTGTGTGTGTGTGTGTGTATGAGTACTTTCTTAGTTTCTGGCACTGCAAGATGTTGCAGGCTTATGTTGTAAATTTTCTGCTCCAGTAGTAGCATCAGCCATTTCTCCAAGAATCTCTGATTATTTTATTGGAGAATGGTATTAGAAACCAAGGTCAGGGTGCTAGGTGTGCTCAAGCTGTCTTCTTTTGATGATAGTTATCACTTGTGTCTCATACGTAGAAGGGGTATAAAAGACAGCTCTTGGGATAAAATAGAGGATTTTCTGGCTCTTAAACCCAGCAAAACCCACAGACTTGCTATAACTCTGGTTGCTTTAAAGCTTTTTCTGGTTACTGAATAAATTTCCAAGTAGTCATTAAATTGTATTCCCAGTTTAGAGAGGGACAGTGCTACATAGCAACTAAGAACATGGACTGCCAGGGCCAGAATTCCTGTTCCAACACATGAAGAAACACATCATGCCTCTGTGACCATGGTCAAGATATTCAGTAGCTCCATGCTTTTTTCCTCATCTATAAAATATTAATATGAATATTACCTTAATTATTAAATGAATTGATATAAATAAAGTATTAGAACAGTGCCTAGCAAAGAGCAAGCAATCTACAAAGCCAGCTATTATATATATATATATATATATATATATATATATATATATATATATATATCTCTTTAGAGCTAATAATATTTGTTTATATTAACATGTATGGAAGTCAGATCAGTTACAAGCAATCCAAGACCTAGTCAGTGGTTTATTTTCCATTTTTATATTTATTCATTCAACAAATTACAGAGAGTCTACCCTCTGCTATGTAGAGTTGTAGAGTAACTGGGGATACAATAGTGAAAAAAGGCCTCTGTTCTCACGGAGTTTACATTCTAATAGAGGAGACAGGCAGAAAAAAAAAAAAGCACAGGGACATGTAAGTCGAGGTAGGAATAACTACTATATAAAAGTAAAAAAGGAAAGATAAATGGAGCTCTTCAGTGAAAGTGGAGTATCTGTTATCTTAGAGGGTAATCATGGAGGACAGGTGACATTTGAACAAAGTGCTGAATAAAGTGTAAAGTCATTAAGATATCTTGAAGAAGAACACGAAAAAAGGAACAGGAGAGTGGTAAGAGGTGAGATTGAGAAGTTAATGTCTGCCAGGTAACATAACTTTATAGGAATTTATTTTGTGGGATAGAAGTCTACTGGAAAAAATATGATCTAATTTCTGTTTTGGCATAATCACTCTAGCAGCTGTGTGAGCTTGGAGAGACCTGTTTATATGTCATTACATTAGTTCAGGAGATAGATTAAGGTGAATATTTTTATAGGAACAGGGTTTTCGTGCTGCAGGAGGTAGTTGCATTTGAGATATATATATATATATATATATATATATATATATATATATATATTTTTTTTTTTTTTTGCGGTACATGGACCTCTCACTGTTGTGGCCTCTCCCGTTGCAGAGCACAGGCTCTGGATGTGCAGGCTCAGCGGCCATGGCTCACGGGCCTAGCCGCTCCATGGCATATGGGATCTTCCCGGACAGGGGCACGAACCCGTGTCCCCTGCATAGGCAGGCGGACTCTCAACCACTGCGCTACCAGGGAAGCCCTGTTATATATTTTTCATTATTAATTTATATTGCAGGAGAACAAAAGCAATATTTAGAATGTGAATATTTGAGATTGTATATCAGTTGTTCTCAGACTTTACTGGCCAAAAATACACATGGATCGTTTGTTAAAACACAGATTGTTGGCTGCCTTACCTGAGAGTCTTATTTAATAAGTCTCAGTGGGATCTGATCACTCGCATTTCTAAAAATTCCTAAGTGATGCTGATGCTAGACCACACTTTCAGGACCTCTGCTTTGTAGCACAGGGAGGATGATTCTATTGGTTATGGGTTTTAAATTATAATTTCTTTATATTACAACTTTTGTATATATTGTTATCTATTTTTTAGCTGTTGTGTTTTGTAATGGAAATGACTTATTAGTAGATTAGCACAGGGGTATAATTTGGGAAACAGATCTTACTGGTAATAAGTGATTAAAAGTTTAGACTCTATTAGTCTTCAGAAATGGATTTAAATTTAAATTAAGGTGTGTGTGTGTGTGTATGTGTGTGTATGTGTCTGTGTGTGTGTGTTGATTGGTTGGTAGGAGCAGCTTTTGGATGGTGAATATAAAAGATTGGAGAAAGAAATATCTAGGCTTACTAAAAATGGATAATTACATCTCAAGTTGTAAATACAAAAAAGGTGACTCTATAAAAGTACTGACTAAAATGAGGAAATTGAAGAGTTCTGAATTTGGTTTTACTTACCTTTGATATGTACTATATTCAATATCTTAATGTATTTGATTAAAATTTAGATTACATTTGATTTTTTTTAAATCCAAAGCTAGAGATTTTATTTCTTGCACATGCCCAAAGTAATTAATATAAACTCCCATCTTCTGAGGGCCTTAAAGAAAGTTTATTTAACATAATAAGAGGTCTAATAACTTACAGTAAAGACTACATAGTACTCTTCTGCTGCTGTTCACCAGTTGTTTTAATAAAGGTAACTCCAAGATCTGGAATGTGATTGAAAATGAGAATGTTTTGCTGTTTCTGCTTACTTGCAGAATTTGTATACCCTGTGGGAGATTTACCTGAGGATCTTGCTATGGAGTCATTATGTCTTCCATGTGATTTTGATTTTGAACTTGAACTAGTCTGATTTTAATTGTCAAAAGGACATCTATATAATCTATAAAAATACAGAATCACTGTGCTCTATACCAAAACTAATGTAACTTTGTAAATCACTATACTTCAATAAAGATTAATTAATTAATTAAACATAAAAAATAGGATATCTAACTTGTGATCCCCAATAGGTACTTTATATATAATGACTCAGAAAAATGACAGGTTAAGTCTAGATGTGTGGCCACGTTTATATTTTAGTTTCAATTTAACAAATGGGTACACTGGAAAAGATATTAGTTCTATCAAGGGACTATATTGTTTTTCCACTTATTTTTTTTACTTACATTTAAAAAAAATTATTGGAGTTTAACTGTTGGAGTTAATGTTGTGTTAGTTACAGGTGTACAGCAAAGTGAATCAGTTATACATGTATGTATATCCACTCTCTTTTAGATTCTTTTCCCATATAGGTCATTTCAGAGTATTGAGTACAGTTCCCTGTGCTATACAGTATGTCCTTATTAGTCATCTATTTTATATATAGTAGTGTGTATATGTCAATCCCATTCTCCCAGTTTGTCTCTCCTCACCCTTTCCTCTCTGGTAACCATAAGTTTGTTTTCTACATCTGTGCCTCTATTTCTGTTTTGTCACTTATTTTTATTTATTTTTAACAGTAAAGATGATAATCTAGAATTCAGTTCATAAATTCTCTTATTCACCTTACCTAAAATATTTTTAAAATATTTATTTAATTGATTTTGAGCCTATGTTCAGCTTTCAAAATGGATTAAAATGCTTAATACTATTACTTCAAATAGTTAAACAACAAAAAATGAAATAAATTAAAATCATGCACTTAACTGCATTAATCAATTTGCGTAAACCAAATGTGCAGTTAATTAATGTTCTAATTGGCTTTGCGTCCACAGCCTTGAGATTTCTGCCCCCTCATTAAAGTGTTTTCACAAGCATGGGCTTGCAGCATGTTTCTTGACATATTTGTGTGCATCTGTGACATCTTATTATAGTATCCCTTTAATTTGCTTCATTATTCCTATTTTATTTCTGTTAAGTTGAAATGTTTACCACTGAATTTTAAATATGAGGCCTCAATTCGGAAAGTGCTCAGGGTATGCATAGAAAAGTGAAACTTGATAAAAGTGCTCTGTGAAACCACAGTACACATTTTTATCTGATTTCTAAATCTTTTACTTTTCAAAATTGGTAATATTGTCATTAAAAGAAGATTCCTTTTTCCTCTTCTTTTTATGTCCCAGCTTCATTAGCTTTCATTACCCTACACTGAATTTACAAAAGCCACTTAGCTGCCCATGCTCCTAGTTTATCCCAGTCATTCTGATTTTTACTGTTCAGCTACTTTGCATTGATTGACTCATGGCTCCTCTCCAATAGTCAGCAAGTTTCATCACCTAATGCACATTCTTTCTACCAGCTCTCTGCACTCCTGTTCTCTGACAGTGCATGAAACACTCCATATCAAACCCTCAGCAAGTTTTTAAAGCCTCTCACAGATTAATCTTGACTAACCTATATTTTCTAGTGACTAGAATTCAATAGAGGTCTTATAAGAATGAGGTAAATCTAAGGCTAAGTTTTTGTGTTCTAAATACCAACAATGCATTCTCCTTATTTTTTCCCTTGGTTCCTCAGGAGTTGTTTCATCAAGTTTCATTGAATGTTTAATCTAACTGTTAAAATACACACACAGGGAGCAAACAAATTTTTCTGAACATGACTCCATGAAAACTCGCCTCATTTTAGAAGCAGAATATGTTAATTAAATCAGTTAATAATTTACCACTCAAATACTTCCTCAGTTCAATCTCTTTCCCCACCTATATAGGGCAAAGCAGATTATTTCCCAGCCAGCATTACCAGAGACTTCATCTGGAGACCTAAATATTTTTTTGTTGTTTTTTGGAAAAAAAAATCACTTTTCTCATGTTTTGTTTGTACTTTGATTTGATAATTTGGAAACAATAATAATAATTCTAATGCCTTGGGCTACAGCCATAAAATACTGTAAATTTATCTATTGACTTTTGAAAATTATTTTTTTATAAATTTATAATCCAGATTCAACAAAGCAATTATGATTTGTTTAAAACAAATAATATTTGGAGCAACTGTCATCAGTTAAATGGCAAAATTTAATAGCTGTCCAATTACTGTGTTATACCAAAAGGGTACCCTGTTTTGGAGAAACACAGAGTATATCAATAGTTGATTCTATGGAAAAATAGAACTTCATTTGTAGTCCTATACTTTTTTGTTGTTGTTTCTTAACATCTTTTTTGTAGTATAATTGCTTTACAGTGGTATGTTAGTTTCTGCTTTATAACAAAGTGAATCAGTTATACATATACGTATATCCTCATATCTCCTCCCTTTTGCATCTCCCTCCCATCCTCCCACCCCTCTAGGTGGTCACAAAGAACCGAGCTGATCTCCCTGTTGTAGCCCTATTCTTAATCACATATCAATATTTTGTGTAACTTTTCAGAGAATGTATTCAGACTTTTGTTTCCTTAGATACTTATCTATGGTTCCCACACTTCACATACTCAATTTTTATAAAATGCAAACCTGTGAACATACCTTTGATCTCCTTTTTCTGTGTGCAGTATGAATTTCATGTATCAGCTGGTACTTAGGTATTCTTTGTAGTGTGTGCCAAAACATACTTCAGTTTTAGCAGTGCTGATCAGTTTTTCCCTTGGCCTAAACATGGGTTTTTGCATAAGTGCATGAATATTATATTTTGCCTGTCTTGTAAAAAAATAAACATATATATATATATATATATATATATATATAAAACTTGAAAAGTCTTTGTATTTACGCTACTAAAGTTTACATAAATATAGACATCTTTAGGCATGTCCACAGTACCAATACTTAAGCCTTAATTAGATCCTCTTTGCACATAAATTGACATTTGTATTCACTTTTGTGTGTAAAAATAGACTATGTAAGAAATTGTAGAAATATATTAGAGAACTGGTTTCTCCATAACGTGCAGTGAATGGCTTCCAGATGCCTTGAATAACAATTGAGGTGTTCTGTGACTAAGTTTCAAATAAAGTCTTTTCTCACATATCTCTGTCTCTGTACAATAGAAAGCAAGCCAACTAGTTTTTCTTTACCAAATGGCATTTTTTTAATCATCTCACTTTCCTTCACACTTTAGACTATTTTATTTCATCAAAATAAATGTCACCTTATTTCAAATTTTTACCTATGTATTTACATGTCTGGTCACAAGATGAACATCTAATTATGCTGTGGTATTATTAAATGGAGTCTTGACTCAAATGCCAGCTTTATTGTGATTAAGATGAATAGATGTCTCTGAAGCAGATTGATTTGCTCTAAATAGCTGTTCACATTTCAAAGAGGGGACCCCTCAAGCTAAATTACAATCTCAACAACAACAAACCCATTTACATTTTCCATCCTATTACTTTGTTTGAAATAAACAGAGAAGCAGTCTCCTTAACCTATGCTGAATTACTTTTATAGGATTGATAAATGCAGCAAAGATCATGACCTGGTGCATCAGTTATTGACTGTTAAAATGCTAGCTAATTTCCTGACTATTTCATTTTGGAAAATGGGCAGCTCTATCCTTGTAGCATCATAAGTACAGCAGACACAAAAGCAGTTAAAAATGCAGGTTGTTGGTGTTTACTATAAATTTCAAATCTAGTCATACTTCCTTCATCCATATCTACATGGTACTTAGTTATGTATCTTTGGTTAATAAAGTAATTTAGAACTTAATAACTTGAGAAAAACTTAAATATTCTTCAAAGCATGCAATCGCTGGAATTGTTTTTGTATATACAAAATATTTCAGCTAACTCAGTATTATGTAGATACATGGAAGGTCTAGATACTTGCTACACGAAGTGTGATGCTCTGTTCAGTTACTGCATCACCTTGGAGTTTGTTAAAATTCAAAATCTCAGGCTGGTCCTTATATCTCCTAAATCAGAGTGGGCATTTTCATATCTCCCAGGTCCAGATGATTCTAATGCATGTTAACATTTAAGTTCTGCTGTTTGAGTCTTCCTGTCTTTAGAATTCAAAAGTAAATTCCGCTTATCCCAAATCAATATTTTTCCCAATCTAATTGTGCCTGTGTACCATTAGGGAGAGGATGACAACAGAGGTTTTTGTTTATTTTAACTTGTATTCAATAAGCCTGTATTAAGTACTGGTATGTGCTGGGCTCTGTGCTAGGTGCTAATTGTACAAAGATGACAAGAACACTTCTCATGCACTACAGGAGTTCCACATCAACTGTAAGGACAGATAGAGAAATGATTGAGTTTGGTGTCACAAGTGCTTCTAACATTTTAGAGTTAAGAAATTCACCCACACATGGCAAAGCTATTAAATATATATATATATATATATATATATATATATATATATATATATATATATATATATAGTACTATAGTTTGTTTACAATGTTTTGTTAGTTTCAGGTGTGCAACAAAGTGAATCAGTTACACATATACATATAGCCACTCTTTTTTTCTTAGATTCCTTTCCCATATAGGCAACTTTAAAGTTAATACACAGGAATCTCTTGCATTCTTATACACTAACAACAAAGATCAGAAAGAGAAATTAAGGAAACAATCCCATTTACTATCGCACACACACACAAAAAAACTAGGAATAAACCTACCTAAGGAGGCAAAAGACCTGCACTCAAAAAATTACAAGACACTGATGAAATAAATCAAAGACATCACAAACAGATGGAAAGATATACCATGTCCTTGTATTGGAAGAGTCAATATTGTGAAAATGACTATACTACCCAAAGCAATCTATAGATTCAATGCATTCCTTATCAAATTACCAATGGCGTTTTTCACATAATTACAACAAAAAAAATTACAATTTTTATGGAAACGAGAAAGACCCCAAATAGCCAAAGCAATCTTGAGAAAGCAGATTGGAGCTGGAGGAATCAGGATCCCTGACTTCAGACTATACTACAAAGCTACAGCAATCAAAACAGTATGGTACTAGCACAAAAACAGAAATACAGATCAATGCAACAATATAGAATGCCCATAGATAAACCCACACACCTATGGTCACCTAATATAAGAGAGGCAAAGCTATTTTGAAGAGGTAGAAATAGTTTGAAAGTAAGGTCTGTTTATAAATTGTCTCCTAAAACTAAATAAACAAGTTTTATTAGATATTTGACAGACTATGCATAGCTAATTGCACTATCAACTTATACATACATTGTGTCTAGATGTAGTTTTATATATGTGCAATATATAATTGAAATATAAATGATCTAATGTACACATTTTGTATTCCAATAGACATATTTTAAATTTACATTTACATGTTACAGAGGGGGTGATTAATAAAAAAAGGGTAAAATAATTACCCCAAGGTCACAAAATGGGTAACAAATCATGTTGGGTTTCAAGTTTATTTATGCAAATAAATATTTTCCTCACTAGATTAATCAAAGAACATTTAAGGAATTAGCATTATAATAATATTTCTTCTTTTGCAAAAGGTTTTTGGATTTGTTTGTGTTGATGACAAATCTTTGATTAAGAAATCACAGGCATGTTTTTTTTTAGCCGATATATAATAAATATGACCAATGTATCTCATAGCAGACATACCATAATCATGACTTTAAAACAGTTTCTGAAGACATGCAACTCAGTGGAAAATTTATGGGAAGCACCAATAGTCTTCAGTCATGCATTCCACAATTCTGGACCAATGATTCTTTTAAAATATTTTAAAGGTTTATTTTGTCTTTTAATAATGATCAACTTTTAAAACACAAAATTATGACTTCCTGTATATTAACTGTTTAAAGACATTTTAACAATTGTTGCATCCAAGTAGCAATGGCATAAACTTGAGGAACTGAGCCCTTTAACAGGAGCAGATGGCCTGTCAGAGACTGCAGCTCAGAAGCACGCCTCATTTGATGGCAGCCAAAAAAGCAATGGACAGTGTTCAAGCCTTGGACGCAGAAGAACAAACACTTTTTCTAGGGTTTATTTGGTAAACTCTGTGACAGTTGGACATCTGGATATGCTAGAAAGAAAGAATTTTAAGCTATAATTGAAACCTGTCCATTTGAAGTAGATGATCCATTTTCTGTAATTAATTCTAAGTAGTGGGTATTTGTCACAAGCCAAATTAATAGAAATTAATTTCAAAACCTTGGAGGGGCATGACATGCTGATCTGTGTAGCATGACCCTAAAGGGGAAAGTTTATTACATGAATAAGATTTCATTGTGAAAAAAAAATAATGTCATTCTGGCAAACGCTGAATAAGGCAAGTAAGTTTTTCAGAGGGTAAAGTGCCTATCAATTAGATAAACTAGCATGCTGAGGGCACCATTTGATAAATTACTGCTTCCAGAAAACTAAATTGTACTGTGTTGTATAGAAAAGTCACTCATTCAAGGGTGAGAACACTGCTTTTAAAGACCAGTCTATTTCTTTTACAATCTTATTTGCTTCCTCTTTAGTTTAAAGCATGGCGGAGTGAAGTTAAATGTTCAGTCATGTTAGGTTTGTGAATGCAAGACTGTGGAGAACCAAACTAACATCCCTCAGTACATTTACTACAACCCATCTGTGATTGTCTTCAGAAGTAGAGAACTATCAGAAAAAGTCAAGGCTAATCAAACTAGTAATATTTTGTATGGCAGTTTCTAGAAACTTCACAATCATCTCAAGCTGCAGAAGGGCTTTGGAAGCACTGGTCCATGAAGAACTGTCATCTATTTAGTTACTATGCAATTCTGGTGGATTAATTTTTTAAGGTTAATATTTCAGCTTAGCTCTGGCAACATTACAATCCTACTTTTGTGTACTAACAATTACCTACATGAGAGGATGAGACAAAATTGGAATATGATTTCCGTCCTTAAGAAAGCTTCTAAGAAACGGCAGCGTCAGCTTGTCCTCATCTACTGAATATGGATCTTAGCCATCCCTTTACTTTTATTTCCATTTTGTTTTTCTGTTCTCTTCAGCTTGTGCCTTTTTACATACATATATTTTAATTAATTTTTATTGGAGTATAGTTGATTTACAACATTGTGTTAGTTTCTGCTGTACAGCAAAGTGAATCAGTTATATATAGACATATATCCATTATTTTTTAGATTTTATTCCCATATACATCATTACAGAGTATTGAGCAGAGTCCCCTGTGCTGTACAGAGGGTTTTTTTTTATAGGAGGTTCTAATTTGTTATATATTTTATACATATTAGTGTATTTATGTCAATCCAAATCTCCCAGTTCTTCCCACCACCATCACCCACCCAGCCACTTTCCCCCTTTGGTGTCCATAGGTGTGTTCTCTACATGTGTGTCTCTATTTCTGCCTTGCAAACCAGTTCATCTGTACCATTTTTCTAGATTATATATATATATATATATATATATATATATATATATATATATATGCATTAATATATGGTATTTGACTTTCTCTTTCTGACTTATTTCACTCTGTATGACAGACTCTAGGTCCATCCATGGCTCAACAAATGACCCAATTTCGTTCCTTTTTATGGCTGACTAATATTCCATTGTATATATGTACCACATCTTCTTTATCCATTCATCTTTCAATGGGCATTTAGGTTGCTTTCATGAGCTGGCTATTGAACATAGTGCTTCAATAAACAGTGGGGTGCATGTGCTTTTTGAATTATGGTTTTCTCTGGGCATATGCCCAGTAGTGGAATTGCTGGGTCATATGGTAATTCTATTTTTAATTTTTTAAGAAACCTCCATACTGTTCTCCATAGTGGCTGTATCATTTATATGTCCACCAACCAACCAAGAGGGTTCCCTTTTCTCCACAACTTTCCTAGCATTTATTGTTTGTAGATTTTCTGATGTTGCCCATTCTAACTGGTGTGAGGTGATACCTCACTGTAGTTTTGATTTGCATTTCTCTAATAATTAGTGATGTTCAGCAGTTTCTCATGTGCTTATTGGTATCTATATGTCTTCCTGGCAGAAATGTCTATTTAGGTCTTTTGCCCACTATTTTTTAACATCTTTATTGGAGTAACATTGCTTTACAATGTTGTGTTAGTTTCTGCTGTATAACAAAGTGAATCAGCTATACCTCCATATCCACTCCCCCATGAGTCTCCCTCCCACACTCCCTCTCCCACCCCTTTAGGTGGTCACATAGCACTGAGCCCATCTCACTGTGCTATGCAGCTCCTTCCCACTAGCTATCTATTTTACATTCAGTAGTGTATATATGTCAATACTACTCTCTCACATCATCCCAGCTTCCACTTCCCACCCTTCATGTCTTCAAGTCTATTCTCTACATCTGTGTCTTTATTCCTGTCCTGCCCCTAGGTTTATCAGAAGCATTCTGCCCATTTTTTTTTTAATATTGAACTGCATGAGCTGTTTATATATTTTGGAGATTAATCCTTTGTCTGTTGATTTCTTTGCAAATATTTTCTCCCATTCTGAGGGTCATCTTTTCGTTGTGTTTATAGTTTCCTTTGCTGTGGAAAGCTTGTAAGTTTCATTAGGTCTCATTTGTTTGTTTTTGTTTTTATTTCCATTACTCTAGGAGGTGGGTCCAAAAAATCTTGCTGTGATTTATGTCAAAGGGTGTTCTGCCTATGTTTTCCTCTAAGAGTTTTATAGTATCTGGCCTTACATTTAGGTCTTTAATCCATTTTGTGTTTATTTTTGTGTATGGTGTTAGGGAGTGTTCTAATTTCGTTCTTTTATATGTAGCTGTCCAGTTTTCCCAGCAGCACTTATTGAAGAAACTGTCTTTTCTCTATTGTATAATATCCTTGCCTCCTTTGTCATAGATCAGTTCACCATAGGTACATGGGTTTACCTCTGGGCTTTCTGTACTGTTCCATTGATGTATATTTCTGGTTTTGTGTCAGTTCCATATTGTCTTGATGACTGTAGCTCTGTAGTATAGTCTGAAGTCAGGGAGTCTGATTCCTCCAGCTCCTTTTTTTCCCTCAATAATATTTTGGCTATTTGGAGTCTTTTGTGTCTCCATACAAATTTTAAGATTTTTTTGTCGTAGTTCTGTAAAAAATGCAATTGCTAATTTGATAGGGATTACAATGAATCTGTAGATTGCTTTGGGTAGTATAGTCATTTTCACAATATTGATTCCTCCAATCCAAGAACATGGTATATCTCTCCATCTGTTTGTGCCATCTTTGAAGTCTTTCATCAGTGTCATAGTTTTCTGAGTACAGTTTTTTTTTTTTTTTACTTCCTTAGGTAGGTTTATTCCCAGGTATTTTATTCTTTTTGTTGCAATGGTGAATGGGATTGGTTCCTTAATTTCACTTTCTGATCTATTGTTATAAGTGTACAGGAATGCAAGAGATTTCTGTGCATTAATTTTTTATCCTGCAACTTTACAAAATTCATTGATTAGGTCTAGTAATTTCTTGGTGGTATTTTAAAGATTTTCTATGCATAGTATCATGCCATTGGAAAACAGTGAGACTTTTACTTCTTCTGTTCCAATTTGTATTCCTTTCAATTCTCTTTTTTCTCTGATTGTCATGGTTAGCACTTCCAAAATGATCTTGAATTATACGGACAAGAGTGGACATCCTTGTCCTGTTCCTGACCTTAGAGGAAAGGCTTTCAGTTTTTCACCATTGAGAATGATGTTTGCTGTGAGTTTGTTGTATATGGTCTTTATTATGTTCAGGTAGGTTCCCTCTGTGCCCACTTGCTGGAGAGTTTTTATCATAAATGGGTGTTGCATTTTTTGAAAAGATTTTCTGCATCTATTGAGATGATCATATGGTTTTTATTATTTAGTTTTTAATATGGTGTATCACACTGATTGATTTGCATATATTGAAGAATCCTTGCATCCCTGGGATAAATCCCACTTGATCATGGTGTATGATCCTTTTAATGTGTTGTTGGATTCTGTTTGCTAGTATTTTGCTGAGGATTTTTGCATCTATATTCATCAGTGATATTGGTCTGTTATATTCTTTTTTTGTAGTATCTTTGTCTCATTTTGGTATCAGGGTGATGGTGGCCTTGTAGAATGAGTTTGGGAGTGTTCCTTCCTCTGAAAATTTTTGGAAGAGTTTGAGAAAGATGGGTGTTAGATCTTCTCTAAATGTCTGATAGAATTCACCTGTGAATCCATCTGGTCCTGGACTCTTGTTTGTTGGAAGATTTTATATCACAGTTTCAATTTCATTACTTGTGATTGGTCTGTTCATATTTTCTATTTCTTCTTGGTTCAGTCTTGGAAAGTTATACCTTTCTAAGAATTTGTCCATTTCTTCTCAGATGTCCATTCTATTGGCATAGATTTGTTTGTAGTAGTCTCTTATGATGCTTTGTATTTCTGCAGTGTCCACTGTAACTTCTCCTTTTTCATTTCTAATTTTATTGACTTGAGTCCTCTCCCTCTTTTTTTGATGTGTCTGGCTAAAGTTTAAAAATTTTGTTCATCTTCTCAAAAACCAGCTTTTAGTTTTATTGATCTTTGCTATTGTTTTCTTTGTTTCTATTTCATTTATTTCTGCTCTGATTGTTATGATTTCTTTCCTTCTGCTAACTTTGGGTGTTTTTTGTTCTTCTTTATATCTAATTGTTTAGGTGTATAGTTAGATTGTTTATTTGAGATTTTTCTTGTTTCTTGAGGTAGGGTTGTATTGCTATAATCTTCCCTCTTAGAACTACTTTTTCTGCATCCCATAGGTTTTGGATCATCGTGTATTTGTTGTCATTTGTCTCTAGGTATTTTTTGATTTCCTCTTTGATTTCTTCAGTGATCTCTTGGTTATTTAGTAACATACTGTTTAGGTTCCATGTGTTTGTGGTTTTTACTTTTTTTTTTTCCCTGTAACTGGTCTCTAATCTCATAGTGCTGTTTTCAGAAAAGATGCTTGATATGATTTCAATTTTCTTAAATTTACCAAGGCTTGAATTGTGACTCAAGATATGATCTATCCTGGAGAATGTTCTGTGTGAACTTGAGAAGAAAGTGTATTTGGCTGTTTGGGGATGGAATGCCCTATAAATATCAATTAAATCTATCTGGTCTATTGTGTCAGTTAAAGCTTGTGTTTCCTTATTAACTTTCTCTCTGGTTGATCTGTCCATTGGTGTTAGTGAAGTGTTAATGTCCCTCACTATTATAGTGATACTGTCAATTTCTTCTTTTATAGCTGTTGCAATTTGCCTTATATATTGTGGTGTTCCTATGTTAGGTGCATATATATTTATAAATGTTATATCTTCTCCTGGGATTGATCCCTTGATCATTATGTAGTGTCTCTTCCTTGTCTTTTGTAACATTCTTTATTCTGAAGTCTATTTTATCTGATATGAGTATTGCTACTCCAGCTTTCTTTTGATTTCCATTTACATAGAATATCTTTTTCCATTCCCTCACTTTCAGTCTGTATGTGTCCCTAGGTTAGAAGTGGGTCTCTTGTAGACAACATATATATGGGTCTTGTTTTTGTATCCATTCAGGAAGCCTGTGTCTTGTTGGAGCCTTTAATCCATTCACATTTAAGGTAATTATTGATCTGTATGTTCTTATTACTAATTTCTTAATTGTTTTGGGTTTGTTTTTGGCAAGTCCTTTTCTTCTCTTGTGTTTCCCACTTAGAGAAGTTCTTTTAGCATTTCTTGTAGAGCTGGTTTGCTGGTGCTGAATTTTCTTAGCTTTTGCTTGTCTGTAAACTCTGTTGTGCTTATTGTGTATTTAGTTTCTGTTCCTTGTTAAATGGAACATATTATTACTTCAAAATTACATATTTTTATTTTGTTTTGAATAATGGAAAAAGACAAGCTAACCTTTGTGTTCATCCTTAAATATGGCATATCTGCTTCCAGATAGTTATGACAGGCTTGTCAAAATTGCCTGATCATCATGGGAAAATAAATGAGAATTACAGGAAAAGGAAGCAATTTCAATTCATTTTTTTACCCTTTTTCCTGGACTGTAAAGTAATTCCAGATCACAAATATTGGTGGAATGCAGAGGAACCTTGGACCATTTTATGGAATATTTGGACTCCTACTCACTACTCTGTGGTTTGAGTTCATCCAGATTTCCCTTAAAAATGATGAGGTTTGGGCTTCCCTGGTGGTGCAGTGGTTGAGAGTCCGCCTGCTGATGCAGGGGACACAGGCTCGTGCCCCGGTCCAGGAAGATCCCACATGCCATGGAGTGGCTGGGCCCGTGAGCCATGGCCAGTTTGCCTGCACGTCCGGAGCCTGTGCTCCACAACGGGAGAGGCCACAACAGTGAGAGGACTGTGTACCACAAAAAAAAAAAAAAAAAAAAAAAAGATGAGGTTTAATAATGCAATCTCGAATATGGTTTTAAACAAATTTCAACACAATATGTGAAAATTCAAATATGAGATCATCTTTCTGAGAATTGAATTTTCAGTCTGTTTCAATATTTCCTAAAGGCAATCAGTTCATGATTAGCTACATTATTATAATTATTTACATTGTATGATAGATCTAACTTATTGAGATGATTTCATATTGAAATTGCAGTGCCAGATACTTTTCTATTAGTAATCTGATACCACAAAATTATCATTATCTATTTTTCATTAATTATTTCAAATACTTGCTCACAACAGGCAAAACCACCCCTTGGGTTGAAAACTGTGAATCTATTTCAAATATAGGGAAACTACACTTGGGAGTTCATTGGTTTAAGTACCAATCTTGTAAATGAGATCATATCCAGTCCAAACCTGCATCAAATCATAAGGAAGTAGGCAAGATAGACATTCACATATGAACAGAATAATGGTTGATGATGGGGGCGTTTATGAGATATTAATTTTCTTACAGTTCAGAGTTTTATAATTGTTTGGTTGACCTTCCAATTGGCAACATTCAGTGATTAAACTTCTAGTAGTCAATTCATGTGTAAGGTTCCAAATTCAAACAGGTGTATAAATATAGGAGATAGTGTGTTTGTGTGCACGTGTGTCAGTACACTAGTATTTCATCATTTTATCAACTGCCTCCAACCTACATTTGATTAAAATCAGCATCTTAAATTAGAAAGAATAGGGAGAACTGGGGAATGAAAGGAAACTTTAGAAATGCAGAAGGAGCTTTGTTGGAAGATGCTTCAGGGACAGAAAGCCAGTATAAAAGAAAATATCTGTTTTTTTCTAATTTATATTATTTAAATATTCTGGTTCTAAAGCATTTGCTTGCCACTGTTTTTTCCCTAGTTGTTCTGATATTCTTTTATTTTATGTATGGAACTTTGAATATCAATGAAACCTGTATAATCATCTATATATGTATGTATATCAAAGCTGAGGAAAGGATTGAAGATTATTATCAACAAGAGGAAGAACTGCACAAATTCCTAAATCCAAATTGGTTAATAGTTTTGTTTTGGGAGATTTTTAATGTGGTGGTTTAAAGTATCCAGTGTAACAAAACTCTCATTAGCTAAGCTTGTTTAGTCTATTTTATGAAGTGGAACCTCTGTATCTAACATACATTTGAAATTATGACACATTATCTTCACCAATCAGTAGTTTGTTTTCTTTTAACTCTGATAAAAGACATATAACATAAAATTTACTATTTTAACCATTTTAAGTGTATAGTGAATACAGCAGTAAATGGAAAGAAAGGAAGTGGATATGGTAGAGAGAAGCTGGGCTGTAACATAGTCTCAACAAAGGCCTAAGCAAACTCCATAGGGGCCTCTGTAATTGTACTGAGTAAGTCTGAGGGGCCAGGCCTTTACATACCTTTAACAACTGGTAATTTGATGCACACTACCCTGCAAATGGAGTGGGACCATGAAGCTGAGGAATCTCCTCAGCCAAATCAATTCCAAAGCTGACAGCTGAGGACTGTCTGGTGGCAACAATCCCAGCTGCAGAAAAAATAAGATTTCAGTACTGAAAGGGCATCTGAACAGTGCCTTACAGACATGGCTTCAGTGTTTTCCCATAAACAATTCTCATTTGTTCTGATAACAGTGCAAGGTAGCTAGGGCTAGTATTATTAACCACAAAGCAAGTTAATAATGGAATTAAAAATTTATACTACATGGAGAGCTTACTTATTTTATTAAATACAGAATTAGTGATGTGACACTGGCAGAGAACAATAATGCAAAAACGTGTACTTACTGACCTTTTAACTTGTAATATGTAAAGGAATGATTCTGAGTAATTTGATGCTAAGGAAAAAACTGCATAGAAAAAACAAAACAGGAATAAGCATAACAAATTTCTGATGATTGATGGGGAAGCTCAAATCTCTTTCTGTGATTCAGCATCAACTCTAGCTAATATCTGTATTTAAATGTTTACAATGCCACTTAGTATGAGGTAACTAAACACTAAGACAGCTCATAGAGATTTTTCTTCGTCAATTTTCTTTATTTTTCCCTCATTTTTTGTACATTTTCTTGTACTAAAACTTCAGATATTCTCTTGCTGAGAAATGAAGGTAGGCACAGTAGTGGATCTTGTTTTTGACAAGGTCAAAGCTTGCTGGCCCGTGCACAATATACTTACCTGCCACATTTTTGTCAACATCTTGACGAGGTCATAATGCATTAAAGAGAAACATTTAGTCTCTAACACTCTAATGCTCACTTTTCTTGAAGAAAGTGTGCAAAAGTGTACAATTTTAACACATCACTATCATTACTGCCTACATAGTAGGCAATTTCGTTCATTGTAAGTGAAATCTTGCATGCAAATACATCGATCAGAAGAAAAATGTTCTGAACAATAGCCAGCTACATCTTTGAAAGATACACATTGGTTGACCTCTAAATATCATTGTGGCTTAAAACTAAACCAGGTATTTTCAAGTATGTTTATTATTGGAACACTTTCATTAAGCAAAGACCAAAAATAGAGTTGTTGTTTATCTATGTATCTGTCTATCTATCTATCTATCTAT